>NC_083224.1:10269654-10358839 GCF_032191835.1 Heteronotia binoei
TGCTGATAACATAGCCTGTAAGCTGACGGTGCTTGGAAATTGATTTGAGTATCCTCTGCATACATGGTGCAAATCGGAATTTTTATGGACTGTTCTCATGATTCTTTTTTTTATACCAGTAAAGAATTGGGAATTTCTATATTTATTGGAGAAGGCATCTTTATTTATTGCAGAAGAGAGCCAGTTTGGTGTAGTGGTGAAGTGTGCGGACTCTTATCTGGGAGAACCGGGTTTGATTTCCCCACTCCTCCACTTGCACCTGCTGGTATGGCCTTGGGTCAGCCATAGCTCTGGCAGAGGTTGTCCTTGAAAGGGCAGCTGCTGGGAGAGCCGTTCAGCCCCACCCACCTCACAGGGTGTCTGTTGTGAGGGAGGGAGATAAGGAGATCGTAAGCCGCTCTGAGACTGTGTCCTTGAAAGGGTAGCTGCTGTGAGAGTCCTCTCAGCCCCACCCACCTCACAGGGTGTCTGTTGTAGGGAGGAAGGTAAAGGAGATTGTGAGCGCTCTGAGACTCTTCAGAGTGGAGAGCGAGATATAAATCCAATATCTTCATCTACCTCACAGGGTGTCTGTTGTGGGGGGGGGGAGGTAAAGGAGATTGTGAGCCGCTCTGAGACTCTTCAGAGTGGAGGGCGGGATATAAATCCAATATCTTCATCTTTCTCACAGGGTGTCTGTTGTGGGGGGGGGGGAGGGAAAGGAGATTGTGAGCCGCTCTGAGACTCTTCGGAGTGGAAGGCGGGATATAAATCCAATATCTTCATCTACCTCACAGGGTGTCTGTTGTGGGGGGGGGGGGAGGAAGGGAAAGGAGATTGTGAGCCGCTCTGAGACTCTTGAGTGGAGGGCGGAATATAAATCCAATGTCTTCTTCTTGTTTATTGAGAAATTTTCTGAGTATTTAATATTGGACAAGAGGTACTTCCTTTCTTACATCATGTTCACCAAGCATCAAACATACTGCTCTCCAGGCAGCCGGGTGGGGGTGGGGGTGGGGGGGGGATTAAACGTCAACAGTTCCACTGATTCTTGTTACTGATCTTTCTCTCCCTCTCGCTGGCCCGGTCCTCCTCTTCCACTAGCTTGCTTATTTATTTTACACAGTGTCCTGCTGGTTTTATTGATGGTTTTATTGATGGTTTAATTGCCGGATTTATTGCTTTATTAATTTCTTTTGTTTTCACTGACTGAGTATTATTTGAACGGTTCATTGTTCGAAGCCAAGAGGGCGAGATGGAAACATTTGAAAGGAATAAAAGGCAGGGCGTTAAGCAGAACACTCAGCAACGACTGTGAAATTTCACTTTATCGATTACTTTACTTTCTCGATCATTTGATTATTTAAGAGTATTTAACCAATTCAAGTTAACACGGCCCAAGCCAGTCTTTCTATCCAAGGGCAGAAAGATACATACTTCTCTTGCTGGTGGACTTGTTGCTGTTTTTCAGAACTTCTAGGGTTGCCAACCCCCAGGTGAGATAGGCAATAGAAGAACAGCTTGCCTAATATATTCATAGGGGTTTCAGGCCAGCAAACTCCAGAAGGCTTTAGCATCTGGTCAAATGTATTAGTTTGAACTGGCTCTAGCTCCTATATGAAAAATGTGCACACTTAAGTGTCTTGGTGTTTTTTACTGAAATACAAACTTTTGAATTTTTAGTTCCATTCGGCTGTGTGCTATCTTGTGCTGTCGTTATCTTGGTTTATTCCAGATCAAGAGTAAAGATGTGATAAGAATAATCCTGAACATTGGTCAGTATTAGCGGCTGTTACACCTGAACAAAACATAGAAAGGCGTTACTCCCGAGGAAGTCTACCGATGAAATGGGCCTATATCCGGGTGTGCATAGACTTGTTTTGCAATATGGAAATGTTAATATTGGACCTCTATTACAACACGAAGTATGCCGGAGAGCCGGTTGGTGTAGTGGTTAAGTGTGCGGACTCTTATCTGGGAGAACTGGGTTTGATTCCCCATGCCTCCATTTGCACCTGCTAGCATGGCCTTGGGTCAGCCGTAGCTCTGGCAGAGGTTGTCCTTGAAAGGGCAGCTGCTGTGAGAGCCCTCTCAGCCCCACCCACCTCACAGGGTGTCTGTTGTGGGGGAGGAAGGAAAGGAGATTGTGAGCCGCTCTGAGACTCTTCGGAGTGGAGGGCGGGATATAAATCCAATATCTTCATCTACCTCACAGGGTGTCTGTTGTGGGGAGGAAGGGAAAGGAGATTGTAGGCCGCTCTGTCCTTGAAAGGGCAGCTGCTGTGAGAGCCCTCTCAGCCCCACCCACCTCACAGGGTGTCTGTTGTAGGGGACGAAGGGAAAGGAGATTGTGAGCCGCTCTGAGACTCTTCGGAGTGGAGGGCGGGATATAAATCCAATATCTTCATCTACCTCACAGGGTGTGTGTTGTGGGGGAGGAAGGGAAAGGAGATTGTGAGCCGCTCTGAGACTCTTCGGAGTGGAGGGCGGGATATAAATCCAATATCTTCTTCTTCTAATTTACAATATGAAATATGACTTTTTTTGCAATATGGAAATGTTAATATTGGACCTCTGTTACAACATGAAGTGTGCCTAATTTACAATGTGAAATATATGAATGGATATTTAGATTTGATTTTTATTGTAACATGAAGTTTGTAAAATTTAAAATGTGGAGCATTAAAATATTTGAAGGTTTTTAAATGGTTACCATAAATCTTTGTTCATCATCGCAGTAGTTGTTTCACTTCTATCGCCTATCCCATTTACTGTGTTCCCTTTTTTTTGTTACGATCCCCAGGTGGAGGCTGGGGATCCCCCGGTTTGCAGGCCTCCCCCCACTTCAGGGGCATCGAGAAGCGGGGAGGGGGATGTCTGCTGAGCATTATTCTCTCGTATAGGGTATAATGGAGAATTGATCTGCAGGTACCAGGAGCTCTGAGGGGTCTGTTTTTTGAGGCAGAGGCACCAAATCTGCAGCATAGCATACAGTGCCTCTCCTCAAAACACCCGCCAGGTTTCAAAAGGATTTGACGAGGGGTTTCAATTCTACGAGCCCCCAAAGAAGGCGCCCCTATCCTTCATTATTTCCAATGGAGGGAAGGCATTTAAAAGGTATGCTGTCCCTTTAACTGCGATGGCCAGAACTTCCCTTGGAGTTCAACGATGCTTGCCACAACCTTGCTCCTGGCTCCGCCCCAAAGTCTCCTGGCTCCACCCCCAATGTCTCCATGGGCTTGGCAACCCTAGAACTACTTCGAGCCCGATCTAATGCCAAAGGACGGCTGCAGAAGCACAAACTCTTCAGGAGTACTTAGTGCATCTTTGCACACAGGGCTTCTTTTGTAGCAGGAACGCCTTTGCCTATTAGGCCACATCCCCTGATGTAGCCAATCCTCCTGGAGCTTACAGAAGGCCCTGTGCTAAGAGCCCTGTCAGCTCTTGGAGGATTGGCTACATCAGGGGGTGTGGCCTAATAGGCAAAGGCGTTCCTGCCACAGAAAAAGCCCTGGCCACACTCTTCTCCAACCAAAGAACACTATGAATATTAATATAAAATACCTTCCCTGGACCAGGCCATGACAGTCTATCAATTTTGATACCCACCAGTGGCATGAAGAAGAAGAGGAGAAGAGGAGGAAGAAGAAGAGGAGGAGGAGGAAGAAGAAGAGGAGGAGGAGGAAGAAGAAGAGGAGGAAGAAGAAGAAGAGGAGGAGGGAGAAGAAGAGAAGGGAGAGGAAGAAGAAGACGAGGAGTAGGAAGAAGAAGAAGTGGAGGAGGAGGAAGAAGAAGAGGAGGAGGAGGAAGAAGAAGAGGAGGAAGAAGAAGAAGAGGAGGAGGGAGAGGAAGAAGAAGACGAGGAGGAGGAAGAAGAAGAAGTGGAGGAGGAGGAAGAAGAAGAGGAAGAGGAAGAAGAGGAAGAGGAAGAAGAGGAGGAGGAGGAGAAAGAAGAGGAGGAAGAGGAAGAAGAGGAGGAGGAGGAAGAAGAAGAAGAGGAGGAAGAAGAAGAAGAGGAGGAGGAGGAAGAAGAGGAGGAGGAAGAGGAGGAAGAAGAGAAGGAAGAGGAAGAAGAGGAGGAGGGAGAGGAAGAAGAAGAGGAGGAGGAAGAAAAAGAGGAGGAGGAAGAAGAAGAGGAGGAAGAGGAAGAAGAGGAGGAGGAAGAAGAAATTGGATTGCTATCCCGCCCTATACTCTGAATCTCAGATTCTCAGAGCGGTCACAATCCCCTTTCCTCCCCCCCACAACAGACACCCTGCGAGGTGGGTGGGGCTGAGAGAGTTCTCCCAGAAGTTGCCCTTTCAAGGACAACTCCTACAAGATCTATGGCTGCCCCAAGGCCATTCCAGCAGCCGCAAGTGGAGGAGTGGGGGATCAAACTCGGTTCTCCCAGATAAGAATCTGCACACTTCACCACTACACCAAACTGGCTCTCTAGGAATGCAGCTAGGAATCTCACCATGAGGGGAAGGGAGCATCAGTTCTCCCCTGCTGTTTGTCCAATAGCCCGTCTCTGTGTTCAGAGGTTCCATGTCACCATCATGGCTAATTAATGTTAATAGATCTGCCGTCTATGAATTTGGCAAGTCCCCTTTTCAATCCATCTGAGAGAGGGAGCTGGCTACGTCGTGTTTCGTGGCAACAAATCCCACAAGTCAATGTTTTGCAGTAGGAACAAAAAGCATTTCCCTTGGTTTTTCCTGAAGCTCGGGCCCTTCAATTTCATCGAGTGGTCTTATGTCCTTATGCAGGAGGTGGTGGTGCAGAGGTCTTATGTTATTATGTAGGAACATCTGGAGAAGAGGTCCATCAGAGGCTATTAGCACAAGGGACAGATGGAACACTGATGTTTTCCGGGAGGGCGTTCCACAGAGTGGGGGCTATTGTTGAGAATGTTTTGGGACATTTGAACTTCTTTCAGTTCGGGAATCTGAAGGAGATTTCAGGATCCTGAATGTAGTGCTCTCTGGGGCACATACGGGGAAAGGCGGTCCCGAAGGCAGACGGATCCCAGGCCATATAAGGCTTTTAAAGGTTATAACCAGCACCTTGAAACGAATCCGGAACGCCACAGGCAACCAGCGTAACGTTTCCAGCGAAGGTTGGGTGTGCTACCGTACGGCTAGCCCCAACAACAACCTGGCTGTTGCGTTTTGCACCAGTTGCAGCCTCCGGAGTTGAGTCAAGGGCAGCCCCACGCAGAGGGCGTTACAGTAGTCTATTCCCGAGGTGACCATCGCATGGATCACTGCTGCCAAGTCGTCACGCTCCAGGTATGGAACCAACTGCCTTATCCGCCTAAGGTGAAAAAAAAAATGCAGATTTGGCAGTGGCTGCTACCTGGGTTCTAGGAGCACGTTGAGTGTTCGACAGGATGGGCCATTGGCCTGACCCAGTGAGGCTTCTCTTATGTTCTTATGCCTTAAAAATATGGTATTGTCAGAGACCAAAAAAGCACCCCCGCTCTCTATCCACTTCCTCTACAGCCTTCATAATGTCATAAAACTGTATCGCGTTCCCCTTAGTGATCTTTTTTTTCCAAGTTAAAAAATTAACCTTTTTTTTGCTGCATCTCGTACGATAGTCCTGCAAGCCCCCAATCCTTCGGTTTGCTTTTTTCGGCGCAAGACAGAGAGGGTCAGTTTCATGTAAGGGTTTGGAAACAGCAAAACGACGCTGGAAGAGTCGCTTCAAGCTCAGAAGTCAGAGCATCCCAGAAAACCTTTCCAGCGTGTTTTGAAATGAAGAAGAAGAAGAAGAAGAAGAAGAAGAAGAAGAAGAAGAAGAAGAAGAAGAAGAAGAAGAAGAAGAAGAAATTGGATTTATATCCTGCCCTCCACTCTGAAGAGTCTCAGAGCGGCTCACAATCTCCTTCCCCTTCCTCCCCCACAACAGACTCCCTGTGAGGTAGATGAAGATATTGGATTTATATCCCACCCTCCACTCCGAAGAGTCTAAGAGCGGCTCACAATCTCCTTTACCTTCCTCCCCCACAACAGACACCCTGTGAGGTAGATGAAGATATTGGATTTATATCCCCCCCTCCACTCCGAAGAGTCTCAGAGCGGCTCACAATCTCCTTTCCCTTCCTCCCCCACAACAGACACCCTGTGAGGTAGATGAAGATATTGGATTTATATCCCACCCTCCACTCCGAAGAGTCTCAGAGCGGCTCACAATCTCCTTTCCCTTCCTCCCCCACAACAGACACCCTGTGAGGTAGATGAAGATATTGGATTTATATCCCGCCCTCCACTCTGAAGAGTCTCAGAGGGGCTCAAAATTTCCTTTCCCTTCCTCCCCCACAACAGACACCCTGTGAGGTAGATGAAGATATTGGATTTATATCCCGCCCTGCACTCCAAAGAGTCTCAGAGTGGCTCACAATCTCCTTTCCCTTCTCCCCCACAACAAGACACCCTGTGAGGTAGATGAAGATATTGGATATATATCCCGCCCTCCACTCCGAAGAGTCTCAGAGGGGCTCACAATCTCCTTTCCCTTCCTCCCCCACAACAGGCACCCTGTGAGGTAGATGAAGATATTGGATTTATATCCCGCCCTCCGCTCCGAAGAGTCTCAGAGGGGCTCACAATCTCCTTTCCCTTCCTCCCCCACAACAGACACCCTGTGAGGTAGATGAAGATATTGGATTTATATCCCGCCCTCCAGTCCGAAAAGTCTCAGAGCGGCTCACAATCTCCTTTCCCTTCCTCCCCCACAACAGACACCCTGTGAGGTGGGTGGGGTTGAGAGGGCTCTCACAGCAGCTGCCCTTTCAAGAACAACCTCTGCAAGAGCTGTGGCTGACCCAAGGCCATGCCAGCAGGTGCAAGTGGAGGAGTGGGGAATAAAACCAGGTCTCCCAGAGAAGAGTCCGCACACTTAATCACTACACCAAACTGGCTCTCCTGATTTATACCTCGCCCTTCTCTCTGAATCAGAGACTCAGAGCGGCACACTTCATTCCTAAATATAGAGAATGTGGGCAGAGAATTAGCATTACAACAGACTCTTATTTATGGCACCTCACACCTAATGACATAGACATCAATCTGCTATTCTGACTTATATTGCCCCCTTGTTGATGCAGCCCAATAAAAAATCAACTAACAATCACCAGACCCCAAATTGTGATTCTTTTAATCGGCTAGCAAACATCTCCATGATTTTACATACCAGTTCACTGCCCACTTGCTCTATATTTAGGACTGTTGGCCGTTCCATCCTACCGTCTGATGAAGTGTGCTTAGAGAACACGAAAGCTCCCATTCTGAATAAAACTTTGTCGGTCTTAAAGGTGCCACTGGACTCCTACTTTGTTCTACTGCTTCAGACCAACACGGCTGCCCACTTGGCTCTAGCTATCCGAGCATTTACAGACGTTGCAAATACAGACATTCGAAACATCCAGACGCGTGAAGCTGCCTGAAGCAGTGAGTTTCACGAGACTCACGGAAGCTCTTCCCCTTCCGCAAATTTTGCTAGTCTTTAAGGTGTGACTGGACTCTTGCTTTTTTTCTGGACTCCCTTTACTGCTGCTACAGAATGGCTACCCGTCTTGATCTGCCTTACACTAAATCAGAGCACTGGTCCATCAAGGTCAGTTGCCTACTCTGACCGGCAGCCGCTCTCCGGGCAGAAGCCTGGGAGATGGTTTGGCGTACTGGTTAAGTGTGTGGACTCTTATCTGGGAGAACTGGGTTTGATTCCCCACTCCTTCACTTGCACCTGCTGGAATGGCCTTGGGTTAGCCATAGCTCTCGCAGGAGTTGTCCTTGAAAGGGCAGCTTCTGTCAGAGCTCTCTCAGCCCCACCCACCTCACAGGGTGTCTGTTGTGGGGGGAGAAGATATGGAAGATTGTAAGCCGCTCTGAGTCTCTGATTCAGGGAGAAGGGCGAAGTCTAAATCAACAGTCGTCTTCTTCTCTCACATCACCTACCACCTGATCCTTTTCAACTGTAGAAGGTGACCACTGAGCCCGGGACACATGAATATTTGAAGCTGCCATCTGCTGGATGAGACCTTTTGGCTGTGAACATCAGTCTTCTCTCTTCCCAGTCTGGCAATGGCTGTCCAGGGTCTCAGGCTGAGGTCTTTCCCATCACCTACCGCCTGGCCCTTTTAACGGAAGATGCCGGGGATTGAACCTGGGACCTTCTCCATGCCAAGCAGAGGCTCTTCCACTGAGCCATGGCTCCTCCTCCTGGCTCTCAGGGCCTCAAGCTGAGGTCTTTCCCATCACCTCCTGCCTGGTCCTTTGAACTGGAGATGGCAGGGATTGGATCTGGAAACTTCTGCATGCCGAGTAGATGCTCTACCACTGAGCCACAACCCATAGCTCTGGAGCAAAGAGAGCCCATTGCCCCCCGTAGAGCTGGCTGCACAACACACAAGGGGCTGCATGGCTTGAACCCCAGCTGCAGAGAGGTGAGGACAACCTGGCATCATCACCATCACCAAGGCAACGTCCACCTGGAACTTCCCCACCACTCCAAAGGAACAATCCCAAGAGCATATGAATATATATGAACGTATGAAGCTGCCTTCTACTGAATCAGACCCTGGGTCCATCAAAGTCAGTCTTGTCTATTCAGACTGGCAGCGGCTCTCCAGGGTCTCAAGCTGAGGTTTTTCATGCCTACTTGCCTGGACCCCTTTTTAGTTGGAGATACCGGGGATTGAACCTGGGACCTTCTGCTTCCCAAGCAGATGCTCTAACCACTGAGCCACCGTCCCTCCCCAATATGTGACCTGTCAACACCTGGCTCACATCACACTGAGATACATATGAACATATGAAGCTGCCTTCTACTGAATCAGACCCTCAGTCCATCAAAGTCAGTATTGTCTTTTCAGACTGGCAGCAGCTCTCCAGGGACTCAAGCTGAGGTTTTTCATGCCTATTGGCCAGGACCCTTTTTAGATGGAGATGCCAGAGACTGAACCTGGGACCTTCTGCTTACCAAGCAGATGCTCTACCACTGAGCCACACTCCCTGCCCTGCTCTCCAGGGTCTCAGGCTGAGGTTTTTCATGCCTACTTGCCTGGACTCTTTTTCGTTGGAGATGCCAGGGATTGAACCTGGGACCTTCTGTTTACCAAGCGGATGCTCTACCACTGAGCCACCCTCCCTCCCCTGCTCTCCAGGGTCTCAGGCTGAGGTTTTTCACACCTATTTGCCTGGACCCTTTTTAGTTGGAGATGCCGGGGATTGAATCTGGGACCTCCTGCTTACCAAGCAGATGCTCTACCACTGAGCCACCCTCCCTCCCCTGCTCTCCTGGGTCTCAGGCTGAGGTTTTTCATGCTTACTTGTCTAGACCCTTTATAGTTGGAGATGCCGGGGATTGAACCTGGGACCTTCTGCTTACCAAGCAGAGGCTCTACCACTGAGCCACCATTCCCTCCCAGTTCAAGCCATCAAACATGCTGGGGAAGAAAAGGAAAAGACACCGCCAGGTTTGTCGCTACCCTCTTTCAAGCAGTTCACCGCTGTCAAGGCAAGACAACAGACACCCCCCCCCCCTCCAGCACCTACCTCGTTTCTTCCTCCTGGCTTGAGTGAGCATTTCCATGGAGTTTACGAATAACAGCAACAGGAAAAGTATCCACTGCATCTGGCCAGGAATAATTTGAGGCAAGGAGAGCATCAGATCATCCGAACGGCTTGACGTGCCTCCGCTCGCAAAATCTTGAGGGAGCGACGGGAAGAAAACAGCTCTTGTGCAAAACAAAAGCAGAGAGAAAAAGAAAGAAATGTTCACCGCATCTCCCGAGGCTTGTCTCTTGGCACAAAAGGCAGCCTCTAAGGTGGCGCAGAGCGGGCATCGAAGGTGTTCAGCCTATCATCTGCACCGTGTTGTTGAAGAAACATCAGAGGCACACCCAGAGAGCACCCTTCAAGGTGGAACTCCTCTCCCTCACCGACTTTGACAAGATCCCGTGTCAAAGAGCAAACAGAGCAGCCTTTTCCTACTTAGGAAAGCGTCAGGTTTAACCTCTGCCGGGTTCGACCTCTCCCGGGAGCCGTCTGGCTGCATTGTGTCCTGCAGGCTTCTGCCATGGCTAGGGAGTCAGGTTCAATGGGAAGCCTTTCCAAATTATCGGGGTGGAGTCAAGGATTTAACCGTGTCCCTGCTGACGAGACACTCGTTCACCCTTGCCCCCGAGTCACCGCAGCCCCCCGTAAAACTCTCCTGACACACTTTCTAGATTAGTCAGACACAAACACCAGCCTCTCCCTGGGACTTTATTTCAGAAACGGGGGGGAAATGTAATCATTTCAATTTACTCAGCCGTATTCCATATGACAAACTCAGTGTCTCTTGGCAAGAACAAAGTCGGGCGAGAGAATCCAAAGAGCCGTACCCTTTTCCTTTTGGACAGCAACTAATAAATTTTCATTGGAGAGCTACTGACCTGGGCCATTCTCTTTCCAAACTTTTTATCTCTGCATGGCAGAAGGGTGTCTCCCCTCCCAAGTCCGGCGAGAAAAACATGTTGCGCCGTCTTGCCGTCTCCCCTCTTCTGTTCAGCGTTGCGTTTGTTTTCCACAAACGGCTGGCAAAACTGGATATTCTCCATAGCCGTTAAAAATAATTCAGCCGCATTTTGCAGGAACACGAGAACAACCTGAAATCAGGAGGGGGGAAAAAAAATTAGAACAAATACAACAGAGATCTGTCGCTGGCGTTGGTTCCAGAGCCGAAAACGAACCAAGCGTACATCTTTTGTACAGACATATGGTCATTTTCCAACAACGATTTTTTAAAACAGAAGTGTACTCATGGCGGAAGGCTATGATTTCAAAACGCAGAAGGAAGAGGAACTCTTGGTTCTTTGGGGATTTTCTCGCCAAAAAACTCCATCTCTAAATGGTGTTTAGCCACACACAAAAAGAGTTTCAGTGTGAAATAGCTTCTCTCCCCAGACCACCAGTCTCTCTCCCTCCCTTGAATCACAGCTTCCCCAGCGGCATTACGTTAAAATAAAAGTAATCAGGAAAAATATTATTACAGAGCTACCTGGAGTATTCTAATCTAATGAAAGGACCCATCCGAAGAAGAAGTTTCAACAGCTAGCCATGTCAGTTGCGCATTAGAGACAAACAGAATTTTCAGGGTATAAGCTTTCGAGACTCAAAGCCCTCTAATGAAGGACGTGTTGACTCTTGAACTCTCACACCCTGGAAATCTTCCTTGTCTTTGGTACAGCTGGACTCTAATCTCTCCGAATGGATAGGATCACTTTGGATAGTGAACGCTACCTGCATCTCAACAGGAATGCCATTTAATAGTATTTCAGGGGGGGGGGGGAATAGAGAAGCTTTGGACAATTTTGAAACCTTTACAAAAAATTGTCCCTAAAACGTCTGGAAAAATATAAATAAAGGCTCAATCAGTGATTCTTGACGGTGGGGGGGGGAGCGCCAGCTCTGAACTGCACGCATTATTGGGGACCCAGAAAGTAACACCCACAGTACATCCTCCCCCTTCTAAATAAAATGCAGGACTCTCGCAATATTTCACGCGGAATGGGTTTAAATTTATTGTTCGTCTACAGCAGCACCGAATGACCGGCTGGGATTTCATGACCGCTTTGAACTTTTGGCTGAAACGAATTCCAGTTTTGTTATCAGGCTTCCTAACTATCTCCTCACTCTGTTCCACCTCCTCCCTCCTGCGAGAGATTCACAGAACTCGTTTTCTAAATCCCGGTTCACAGTCGGAGAACAACCGAGGGAAAGGACGGCGGCAAAACCCCGTTTGCAGAGTTTGTCAGATACAACAGTCTACCGGTAATCGTTACAAAGATTTGTGACCCAACCTGAGCAGGGACGGCAGGATATAAATCAATAATAATAATAACGACAACAACAGCAGCCTGGTTTATTAGCCTTCCGTAGGGCCTGTAAAACAGAGCTGTCCCACCAGGCTTTTAGTTGAAGCTGCAGGCGTCTGGTTACGAACATATGAACATATGAAGCTGCCTTCTACTGAATGAGACCCCTGGTCCATCAAAGTCAGTATTGTCTACTCAGACTGGCAGCGGCTCTCCAGGGTCTCAAGCTGAGATTTTTCACACCTCGTTGCCTGGACCCCTTTTTGGAGATGCCAGGGATTGAACCTGGGACCTTCTGCTTACCAAGCAGATGCTCTACCACTGAGCCACCGTCCCTCCCCTATTCTTGATCTGGCTTGCCTCCCCTATCAGCACTGTCACCCATGCTATAAAATGGATTATCATCTGCTGTCTCTATGAGATATCATGATGTGAGACAGCCAGGCTGGGCAATAAGTACTTCTCTGAGTGCTGTTGAGTTGTCTGTTCGTACAGTGATGTTATTGTATTGTATTGTTTTATCATACCTCCACTTGCACCTGCTAGATTGGCCTTGGGTCAGCCATAGCTCTAGCAGAGGTTGTCCTAGAATGGGCAGCTGCTATGACAGCCCTTTCCAGCCCCACCCACCTCACAGGGTGTCTGTTGTGGGGGAGGAAGGGAAAGGAGATTGTGAGCCACTCTGAGACTCTTCAGAGTGGAGGGCGATTGAGCAAGCCTGGCAAAGCAAGTTGTTGGGCATTCAATGAAATTGCTGAGCAGTCGGGTTAGAACGGATAAAAGGAGGTACTTCTTCACTCAAAAAGTGATTAACATGTGGAATTCACTGCCACAGGAGGTGGTGGCAGCTACAAGCATAGCCAGCTTCAAGAGGGGATTGGATAAAGTTATGGAGCAGATGCCCATCAGTGGCTATTAGCCACAGTGTGTGTATATATATATATGTGTGTGTGTGTGTGTGTGAGTGTGTGTGTATACACACACATATATTGGCTATTGTGTGACACAGAGTGTTGGACTGGATCGGCCAGTGGCCTGATCCAACAGGGCTTCTCTTATGTGACACAGAGTGTTGGACTGGAGGGGCCCTTGGCCTGATCCAACAGGGCTTCTCATGTTCTTATGTGACACAGAGTGTTGGACTGGATGGGCCATTGGCCTGATCCAACAGGGCTTCTCTTATGTTCTTATGTGACACAGAGTGTTGGACTGGATGGGCCATTGGCCTGATCTAACAGGGCTTCTCTTATGTTCTTATGTGACACAGAGTGTTGGACTGGATGCGCCATTGGCCTGATCCAACAGGGCTTCTCTTAGGTTTTTATATGACACAGAGTGTTGGACTGGATGGGCCATTGGCCTGATCCAACATGGCTTCTCTTATGTTCTTATTGTTTTATCGTTTTTACTTGTTTAATTTTAATGTACTGTTTTAACTCTGAACTGTAGGTTTTTAATGTTGTCTTTGTATGTTGTGATCCGCCCTGAGCCCGTTTACGGGAAAGGGCGGAATATAAGCCAACTAAATAAATAAAAATAAATTATTATTATTATCATTATTATTAATACTACTACTACTACTATTATTATTATTATTATTATTCTCAGCGGGGCTTCCTTCCGATTTCACACTATCTCCCTAGGGCTGCAAGTAATGTCGGAATTTTCGCAGAGCAAACAGAAACCTCTAAAAACCAATTTCAATTTGCTGCGCAAAAACGCCGACATTACTTGCAGTCCCAGGGCAGATAGTGTGAAATCGGAAGGAAGAAGAAGAAAAAGATTTTGGATTTATATCCCGCCCTCTACTCTGAATTTCAGAGTCTCAGAGCGGTCACAATCTCCTCTACCTCTCCCCCCCCCCACAACAAACACCCTGTGAGGTAGGTGGGACCGAGAGTGCTTTTACAGCAGCTGCCCTTTCAAGGACAGCTTCTATGAAAGCTCTGGCTGACCCAAGGCCATTCCAGCAGGTGCAAGTGGAGAAGTGGGGAATCAAACCCGATTCTCCGAGATAAGAGAGCTATGGCTGACCCAAGGCCATTCCAGCAGGTGCAAGTGGAGAAGTGGGGAATCAAACCCGGTTCTCCCAGATAAGAGAGCTATGGCTGACCCCAGGCCATTCCAGCAGCTGCAAGTGGAGGAGTGGGGAATCAAACCTGGTTCTCCCAGATAAGAGAGCTATGGCTGACCCAAGGCCATTCCAGCAGCTGCAAGTGGAGGAGTGGAGAATCAAACCCGGTTCTCCCAGATAAGAGAGCTCTGGCTGACCCAAGGCCATTCCAGCAGGTGCAAGTGGAGAAGTGGGGAATCAAACCCGGTTCTCCCAGATAAGAGAGCTATGGATGACCCAAGGCCATTCCAGCAGGTGCAAGTGGAGAAGTGGGGAATCAAACCTGCTTCTCCCAGATACGAGAGCTATGGCTGACCCAAGGCCATTCCAGCAGGTGCAAGTGGAGAAGTGGGGAATCAAACCCGCTTCTCCCAGATACGAGAGCTATGGCTGACCCAAGGCCATTCCAGCAGCTGCAAGTGGAGGAGTGAGGAATCAAACCCGCTTCTCCCAGATAAGAGAGCTATGGCTGACCCAAGGCCATTCCAGCAGGTGCAAGTGGAGAAGTGGGGAATCAAACCCGCTTCTCCCAGATACGAGAGCTATGGCTGACCCAAGGCCATTCCAGCAGGTGCAAGTGCAGAAGTGAGGAATCAAACCCGCTTCTCCCAGATAAGAGAGCTATGGCTGATCCAAGGCCATTCCAGCAGGTGCAAGTGGAGGAGTGGGGAATCAAACCCGGTTCTCCCAGATAAGAGAGCTATGACTGACCCAAGGCCATTCCAGCAGGTGCAAGTGGAGGAGTGGGGAATCAAACCTGGTTCTCCCAGATAAGAGAGCTATGGCTGACCCAAGGCTATTCCAGCAGCTGAAAGTGGAGGAGTGGGGAATCAAACCCGCTTCTCCCAGATAAGAGTCTGCGCACTTAACCACAACTCCAAACTGGCTCCACGAAACTGGAAACCCCGCTGAGAAGAGGAACGTGATAGCGACGTGAGTGCGAAATCGGTCACTGTCGCCGAAATTTAGTAGTTCAGCCTTGATCTTCATTTATTAAATCACCCCTGGATAACCCTGCATGGACCAGGGCATAAGGCTTTTGAGTCTGCAGGGTGAATTCCATGCACTGGAACAAATATTTCCACAACCTCTATGTGAATTCCCAATTCACGTTTCCCATGGCATCCCATTTGATTTCCGTAGCTCATTTTTCCCACAGTGCTTCCAGCTCTAAAACTTGACTAGCCTTGTGGCAGGGAAAGAGGTAGAGGGGCAGGTCACCAAACTCGCAGAGGTCCCCCAGCGATGTTGGGATGATAGCCCGACTGCTGAGAAGGTCAGGGGACGCAACGCACAGAAAATGCCACCACACCACATATAATGCAATCTGGCGGACCTCTCGAAATGCAGAATGAGGCCCAATGGAAAACTGGAGAGGAGAAACTGAGCCAAGCCTCAGGCACAGGGTTGCCAACCCCCAGGTGGATGAATAAACACACAACCACAAATGGTTATAGGGACCGACAATTACTAAGACCAGGCCTCAGATTCAGTGGGAGCTCACAGGAGCGCAGCTCCTGAACCTTTCTGAGAGGTCCACCTCCTTGTGCAGCTGCAGAACAATCCCTGGATGAGCTCCGCCACCTGTTTTTCTACAAAACGATCCCTGACTAAGACTATATAGCAATACAATAATGTGATCGTGGTGAGAAGAATACACAAATACATAGAGACATAGATAATGCATGGGATGGAGAAAGTAGAGAAAGAAGTCCTTTTCTCCCTTTCTCACAATACAAGAACTCGTGGGCATTCGATGAAATTGCTGAGCAGGCAGGTTAAAACGGATAAAAGGAAGTCCTTCTTCACCCAAAGGGTGATTAACATGTGGAATTCACTGCCACAGGAGGTGGCGGCGGCCACAAGTATAGCCACCTTCAAGAAGGGTTTAGATAAAAATATGGAGCACAGGTCCATCAGTGGCTATTAGCCACAGTGTATGTGTGTATATAAAATTTTTGGCCACTGTGTGACACAGAGTGTTGGACTGGATGGGCCGTTGGCCTGATCCAACATGGCTTCTCTTATGTTCTTATGTTCATAGACACAACTCTCCAAGCGTGCGTTCATGGAAGACAGTAGAGCACCAAAGTGCAGGGAGTCGACTTGTAGCTCCTGTTTCGACAAACCTTCAAGCAATGGGAAGCTCTACTCCATTTCCCTTCAAATCAAATAATCCACAAACCGCAATTCATACAGCTTCACAGATGCTGGAGAAGAATCTTGAGAGTCCCTTGGACTGCAAGAAGATCCCATCAGCCAGTCCTAAGGGAAATCAACCCAGACTGTTTCCTGGAAGGTCAGATGCCGAAGCTGAAGCTCCAATCCTTTGGCCACCCAATGAGAAGGGAGCACTCCCTGGCGAAGACCCTGATGCTGGGAAAGACAGAAGGCCAAAGAAGAAGGGGACGGCAAAAGAGGAGATGGCTGGACAGCGTTACTGATGTAACTAACATGAATTTGAGCAGACTTTGGAGGATGGTGGAAGACAGGAGGGCCTGGCGTGACTTTGTCCAGGGGGTCGCAAAGAGTCGGACTCGACGGTGTGACTGAACAACAACAACAAGCCACTCTGAGTCTCTGATTCAGAGAGAAGGGCAGGGTATAAATCTGCAATTCTTCGTCTTCTTTCGGCATATTATGATATAAACATAAATGGATGGGATTTAACATACATATACAAGTACAATTAAGAACTGTAAGGCATAGATTACATATTTTGGGGTCCATGATCCTCTTTACAAGATTTGCAAGTCAATGATAAAGAACTATTTTCATTGGATATCAGATAGCGGTAGAGGATTTAGACGAAGGTATCAAACCAAGCATAAGAAGGCTTCCAATTTTTTTTAGCATTTTGCATAGTCTTGCCTCTCAACAAGGAGGATAAAGAGTCCATAAACTCCCAAATCTTGTTGGTCTCTAAAGTGCTACCAGACTCGAATCCAGCTCTTCTACTCGATACTGATACAGCTACGCTCTGAAACGGTCAGCAATAGAAGAGGCAAACTCTCTTCGCTCCATCACATCTAAAACGCCGGAAAGGACCCCAAGCATTCAGAAGGAAACCGAGACAGAAGGTAGCCATGAAGGAGCGAGAAATAGGCTTAAGAGCAAGGACATGTAATTGATGAGCAAGGTCAAGCTAATTCGTGCCATAGCGTGCCTCTTTACTATGTATAGATATGAAACTTGGACAATGAAGAAAGCTGACAAGCTGAAACACGATTCATTTGAAATGCGGCATTGGAAGGGAGTTTTATGGATACTGTGGACCACCAAAAAGACAAATATGAAGATTCAAGACCTCTCCCTAGAAACTAAAATAACAAAACTGAGGCTATTGTATTTGGGTCACATTATGAGAAGACAAGACTCACAAGAAAAGACAATCATGCTAGGAAAAGTAGAAGGCAGTAGGAAATGCAGAAAAGGCAACATGAAATGGAGTTACAAAGTCAGGGAAGCTGCGGCCCTCAGTTTGCATGGCTTAAGCAAGGCTGTTATCGAGGAAATTTTGGAAGACTCTGGGTGCATTCACACACACTAAATAACATGCTTTGCAACAGGATCTTTACTGTGTAAGAATAGCAAAGCCCACTTGCAAACATTCGCCGTGCGAAAGCACCCATTGAATCATGGGGTTGCCGTAAATTGGAAGTGACTTATAACCATGCACAGGCCTGGGATTTGTCTAGAATAAACGTGATTATAAGTGAAGTTTTGGGATCTTTGGTTCAAGGCAAATACAGGGAGGGCGGATGTGGGTTCTTTGCATCCCGGGTTTGAGCTATCATCCAAAGCAAATTGGTTCTCAGCTGTAAGAGTCAGTTCGCTGGCATCAGACAGAATTCAGATTTTTGTTTTAACAGCCTTCCGTGACTTGTCTCTATGGAATGAGCAACAGAAGCAGTGCAGGCTTCTGCTGGTGGAAACAGCACTGGTTGGGGCAACACTCATAAGAACATCAGAAGAGCCCTGCTGGACCAGATCAGTGATGGTCTGTCTAGTCCAGCATCCCGTCTCACACAGTGGCCAACTAGTTCCTCTGGAGGGTCAACAAAAGGGCACAGAGGACGAGGCCTTCATAAGAACATCAGAAGAGCCTTCTGGATCAGACCAGTGAGGGTCCATCTAGTCCAGCATCCTGTCTCACACAGGGGACAACCAGTTCCTCTGGAGGGCCAAGAACAGGGCAGAGAGGCCGAGGCATTCATAATAACATCAGAAGAGCCCTACTGGATCAGACCAGGGAGGGTCCATCTAGTCCAGCATCCTGTATCACACAGTGGCCAGCCAGTTCCTCTGGAGGGCCAACAACAGGGCAGAGAGGCCAAGGCCTACCTAAGAACCTCAGAAGAGCCCTGCTGGATCAGACCAGTGAGGGTCCATCTAGTCCAGCATCCTGTCTCGCACAGTGGCCAGCCAGTTCCTCTGGAGGGCCAACAACAGGGCAGAGAGGCCGAGGCCTTCAGAAGAACATCAGAAGAACTCTTCTGGATCAGACCAGTGAGGATCCATCTAGTCCAGCCTCCTGGTCTCACACAATGGACAACCAGTTCCTGTGGAGGGCCAGCAGCAGGGAAGAGACGCCAAGGCCTTCATAAGTGTAACATACTGAGACAGGAGACGTTGGTAGGGCAACATGCTTTAATGGAGGCACGTTACAAGAGAGGGAACACGCGGGCCGGGTCCCGCTTATGTACAACTCCGGGAACCTCCCTCCAGACAGGCCAGTCCAATCCTGGCCTGTTGAACTTCCCGCCACAGCTGGTGATTGGCTGGGAGTTCGTGCCCTGCGCTGGGCAGCCCGGGGACAGCCCGGTCGCTCCGCGCAGGGTCGCGCTGGCTGGTTTTATGTTATTGCGTTGTATCGTTATCTCGATACACTACACCCCTCCCCCCCTAGTTGCTGTACATAGTCTCTTAGGTAGGCGGGAGGTCGGCGCTCCTGGGTGGATCGTCTAGGAGCTGCCTGTGGTGTTGGCGCTGCTTCGGCCGCGGGAGTCCACCGGCCTTAATTGAAGCCGCTGGCGGGGGCACAGTTTCCTCAGGGTCTCCTCTGCTATAATGGAAATGGAGGAACCTGAGTCCACCTCCATTTGGCAGGGGTTCCCTTCGATGAGGACCGCCATTTTGATCTTGTCGGGGGTGGCGAGGGGCAAGTTCAGTACCTGTAGGGTTGTGGAGGCTGTGGAGTGGAACTCCGCCGACTCGTGGTGCGTGGTCGGCCTCCGGCGGTTGGGCTTGGCTCGGCAAGCCCTTGCAATGTGGCCGGTCTTTCCGCAGCTCCGGCAGTCCCAGGTCCGGTACCGGCAGTCCCTTCTGTCGTGGGGGTCGCTGCAGCTGGCGCACTTGGGGGCCGGCGGTCTCTCCGCCGCTGGGGATCGTTCGGCTGCTCGGGGTCGTTGTGGCGCGCAGTTGGTTGCCCCTGCTGGGCGGCGCAGCTGGAATGCTTCTCCCTTGTCCGGACGGTCGGGGTCCAGCTCCTCGTGGTGGACTGCGTCAGCCCTCGCCTTGGGGAAGGTCCTCGCGGTTCTCTCGAACGCCACGGCTTCGCTGAAGGCGCTCTGCAGAGTGAGCTCTTCCTTCGCGAAGAGCCTCTGTTGGAGCCTCTCATCGCGGAGGCCCCACGTGAACCGATCGGCCAGGGTCTCTTCCAGCCGAGGAAAGTCGCAGTTTCCCGCAATCTGGCGTAGGGCCGCCAGATAGTCGGCGGCTGATTCTCCTGCTGCTTGGTCTCGCCGGTGGAAAAGGAACCGGCGGGCCACCCGAGATGGTTGGGGCAGGAAATGGCCAGTGAGGAGCCTGATGATCTCCGCGAAGGACTTCTCGGTGAGTTTTGCGGGGGCCGAGAGACCCTTGGCGATCTCGAACGTGGCCGCCCCGCAGACGCTCAGGAGAACGTCCCTCTTCATGCTGTCCTCTGTGATTCGATTGGCCCTCAAGTAGCATTCAACCCGTTCTGCGTAGGACTCCCAGCCCTCGGGATTCGCGGGGTTGAACGGCTCGATGTGACCGGTGGTACCGCTCTGGGTTGCCATGGTGGCAATGGTGGCTGTCGTGGCCCGTGGGTTGCCCTGTCTCCGATGTAGCCGACGTGGCTAGAATCCCACCTTCGTCGCCACTGTAACGTACTGAGACAGGAGACGTTGGTAGGGCAACATGCTTTAATGGAGGCACGTTACAAGATAGGGAACACGCGGGCCGGGTCCCGCTTATGTACAACTCCGGGAACCTCCCTCCAGACAGGCCAGTCCAATCCTGGCCTGTTGAACTTCCTGCCACAACTGGTGATTGGCTGGGAGTTCTTGCCCTGCGCTGGGCAGCCCGGGGACAGCCCGGTCGCTCCGCGCAGGGTCGCGCTGGCTGGTTTTATGTTATTGCGTTGTATCGTTATCTTGATACACTACACCAAGAACATCAGAAGAGCCCTGCTGGATCAGGCCAGGGAGGGCCCATCTAGTCCAGCCTCCTGTCTCACACAAGGGCCAACCGGTTCCTCTGGAGGGCCAACAACAGGGCAAAGAAGTCCAGACCTTCCCTGGATGTTGCCTCCTGGCATGAGGATTCAGAGGTTTACTGCCTAAGGAAGTTCCACTGCCTTCCTCCTGCCCGCATCAGTTCCCCCTGTCCACAAGTTTTATCATGATTCCTAGAGCATCCCTAGCACCACATCCCTGATTCAATGACATCATCGCATCACACGCACTTTGCGTGCACAAGGAACTAGTCTCTCGCCACAACGGTGGAGGGACTTGGCAACCTTAATCCCCATGGATCCCATGAACCCAGGAATAATCTTTCCAGGGGTTCAAAAAAACTCCTTGATGGGATGTTTCCTCTAAGCTGAATTAGTGTGTGCTAGCCCACAGATTTTTAGACTCCAGCTCACACATTTTTGTCTTAGCTCAGGAAGGATGACCCCAGAGAAGCACAATTTATGCAGTAGCTCACAACTTAAGAGGAAGTACTTCTTCACCCAAAGGCTGATTAACATGTGGAATTCACTGCCACAGGAGGTGGCGGCGGCTACAACCATAGACAGCTTCAAGAGGGGAATGGATAAGCATATGGAGCAGAGGTCCATCAGTGGCTATTAGCCACAGCTTATTGTTGGAACTCTCTGTCTGGGGCAGTGATGCTCAGTATTCTTGGTGCTGGGGGGTGCACAATGGAAAGGCTTCTAGCCCCACTGATAGACGTCCTGGTGGCACTTGGGGTTTTTGGCCACTGTGTGACACAGAGTGTTGGACTGGATGGGCCATTGGGCTGATCCAACATGGCTTCTCTTATGTTCTTACATGTGACACAGATTGTTGGACTGGATAGGCCATTGGGCTGATCCAACATGGCTTCTCTTACGTTCTTATGTGACACAGAGTGTTGGACTGGAGGGGCCACTGGCCTGATCCAACATGGCTTCTCTTATGTTCTTACGTGACACAGAGTGTTGCACTGGATGGGCCACTGGCCTGATCCAACATGGCTTCTCTTATGTTCTTATGTGACACAGAGTGTTGGACTGGATGGGCCATTGGCCTGATCCATCATGGCTTCTCTTACGTTCTTACATGTGACACAGATTGTTGGACTGGATGGGCCATTGGGCTGATCCAACATGGCTTCTCTTATGTCCTTATGTTCTTAATTTTTGCTCACAAGACTCTGCAGCTTAGAGGGAACATGAGATCAGCATTTTGATGGTGATTTCTTGGCTAAATCAGCAAGTTTTCTCCCTGATCCAGTGTTGCAGTAGATCCATGCTGTGAGAGATGGCTTTTGTTTGTGGCTTAGCACATCTACTAGTTGATCAGACTTGCTAGCTCAGGGGTGGCCAAACTGCGGCTCAGGAGCCACATGTGGCTCTTTCACACATATTGTGTGGCTCTCAAGGCCCCCACCTTGAGAGCCACACCGCCCCGTCAGCTGGCTTGGAGAAAGCACTCCTATTATTATTATTATTATTATTATTATTATTATTATTATTATTATTATTATTATTATTATTATTATTATTATTATCATCATCATTATCATTATCTCTAAATCACTTCTCCAAGCCAAGCCAGCCAGCGGCTTGAAGAATGCATTTAAAGTTAAAGTTGCTTTCTTTCCACCTCTCCCTCCCTCCCTCCTCCATCTATTGCATTGCCTGCCTGCCCGCCTTGCCACTCTCAAACATCTGACGTTCGTGTCTTGTGACTCTCAGACATCTGATGTCTATTTTACGTGGCTCTTACATTAAGCAAGTTTGGCCATCACGGCAGTAACCCCATCAGCCCATCGCTTTTGCTGCGTCACATTTTTGTTTTGCTTTGTTTTGTTTTTTTGCACCTCCTTTTCTTTGACTTTGTTTCTTTCCTCCACCGTTTTGCAAGGCCCTTCTAGAAAAGCCAAAACAAAAAAAGCATGTTTTAATAAAGAAGCGCGATTGATCCAAATTTAATTTAGAAAGAATTCATTCCAAAAATATGTGCTGCCCCCAGACTGGAAACAATTCCAACAGGAACACAGATTTTTTTTTTTTTAAAGCAACGCCAAATTGCACAGGAATTGAGCTGGATTTATCCAAAAGGGTAAGGGACGGTTATAAATGAAATGGGTCAATGCATTTTATTCTGCTCTGGTAAGACCTCACCTGGAGTATTGTCTTCAGTTTTGGGCACCACAATTTAAGAAGGATCTAGACAAGCTGGAAAGGGTCTAGAGGAGGGCGACAAAGATGGTGAGGGGTCTGGAGAACAAGTCCTATGAAGAAGAAGAAGATATTGGACTTATATCCCGCCCTCCACTCTGAAGAGTCTCAGAGCGGCTCACAATCTCCTTTCCCTTCCTCCCCCACAACAGACACCCTGTGAGGTGGGTGGGGCTGGAGAGGACTCTCACAGCAGCTGCCCTATCAAGGACAACCTCTGCCAGAGCTATGGCTAACCCAAGGCCATGCTAGCAGGTGCAAGTGGAGGAGTGGGGAATCAAACCCGGTTCTCCCAGATAAGAGTCCGCACACTTAACCACTACACCATACTGGCTAAGGAAAGGCTGAAGGAGCTGGGGATGTTTAGCCTGGAGAGGAGGCAGCTGAGAGGTGATAGGATCACCATCTTCAAGTACTTGAAGGGCTGTCCTACAGAGGATGGTGTGGAATTGTTTTCTGTGGCCCTGGAAGGTAGGACCAGAACCAATGGGTTGAAATTAAATCAAAAGAGTTTCCGGCTCAACATTAGGAAGAACTTCCTGACGTTAGAGCGGTTCCTCAGTGGAACAGGCTTCCTCAGGAGGTGGTGGGCTCTCCTTCCTTGGAGGTTTCTAAATAGAGGCTAGATGGCCATCTGACAGCGATGAAGATCCTGTGAATTTAGGGGGAGGGGTTTGTGAGTTTCCTGCCTTGTGCAGGGGGTTGGACTAGATGACCCTAGAGGTCCCTTCCAACTCTATGATTCTATTCTATGATTCATTATAAAGGGCTCCTGACTGAGTCACTTTAAAAAGCCTCTCATTATGAATACAGTTGTTATAACGTTATAGGCCAGGGGTGTCGAACTCATTTATTACGAGGGCCAGCTCTGACATAAATGAGATCTTGTTGGGCCGGGTCATGTCGGGCCGGGCCACGTGTCTAATTTAAGATTAAGTAGCAGAGATATAAACTTTTTAAAGGATGCAGACAAACACAATTAAATATCTCTTTTTTAAAAAACTTAAAACATGCTTAAAACGTCAGCACTTGTAGGTCTTAAAAATGCTTTTTTGTATTTCCCACATGGGATCCAGGGAACTGGGCAAAGGAAGCACCTTTCAGTAGCTCTGCTGTGTGATTAAGAGAGCCTGGAAAAACAAGCTCTGCCTTCCTTCCCAAGGGAGGAGCCTCAGCCAATGGAGAAAACTGAGGTTTTGCTCTGTAGTTCCTGTGCGATTGAGCAAGCCTGGCAAAGCAAGTTGTTGGGCATTCAATGAAATTGCTGAGCAGTCGGGTTAGAACGGATAAAAGGAGATACTTCTTTACCCAAAGGGTGATCAACATGTGGAATTCACTGCCACAGGAGGTGGTGGCGGCTACAAGCACAGCCAGCTTCAAGAGGGGGTTAGATAAAAATATGGAGCAGAGGTCCATCAGTGGCTATTAGCCACAGTGTGTATATATATAAATTTTTGGCCACTGTGTGATACAGAGTGTTGGACTGGATGGGCCATTGGCCTGATCCAACATGGCTTCTCTTATGTTCTTATGCGGAAGGAAGCAAGATAGAGGGGGAAGGAAGCAGATGACAGCCAGTCGCTCGGGGGCCTGATTTGGCCCCTGGGTCGCATGTTTGACACCCTTGTTCTAGGCTTTGCCATTTTTATTTTAAGCTAGGAAACCACCTTCTCAGCATCCACTGGACTCTGACCACCATTCTGACCACCCTCAGAAAAAGCTAAACTTTCGTTTGCTGTGGGGGTGGAAGGTCAAAGGAGAGTGTGAGCCGCTCTGAGAGTCTGAGATTCAGAGTGAAGGGCGGGCTATAAATCCAATATCATCATCCTCTTTGCATGTTTTTCAGATAGCTGGAGGGATACGGAGAAACGGCTCAGGGCGGCTTACAGGGCATGGTATAGACCATGCTATGCAATAAAACAAGATAGTACAATTAATAAAACAGAATAATATAGGGTTGCCAAGTCCAATTCAAGAAATATCTGGGGACTTTGGGGGTGGAGCCAGGAGACTTTGGGGGTGGAGCCAGGAGACATTAGGGATGGAGCCAGGAGACATTAGGGGTGGAGCCAGGAGACTTTGGGGGTTGAACCAGGAGACATTAGGGGTGGAGCCAAGATCAAGGCTGTGACAAGCATCATTGAACTCCAAAGGGAGTTCTGGCCATCACATTTAAAGCGAAGGCACACTTTTTCAATTCCTTCCTTCCATAGGAAATAATGAAGGATAGGGGCACCTTCTTTTGGGGCTCATAGAATTGGACCCCCTGGTCCAATCTTTTTGAAACTTGGGGGGGTATTTTGGGGAGAGGCACTAGATCCTATACTGAAAATTTGGTGCCTCTATCTCAAAAAACAGCCCCCTCAGAGCCCCCGATACCACAGATCAATTCTCCATGATTTTCTATGGGAATAAATCTCCATAGGGAATAATAGAGTTCCCAGCAGACATTTCCCTCCCCTCCCCCCGCTTTCTGACAACCCTGAAGCGGGGGGGAGGGCTTCCAAACCAGGGGATCCCCTGCCCCCACCTGGGGATTGGCAACTCTAGAATAATACAATTAAATACAATACATAAATTAAACATTAAATAAATAATCTAAAAACAGTATAACTTAACGGTGCTACAGTCTCAATTTGTACATGATGGTTTGGTGTCACTACTAGGTTTCATCTTAAAAGGCTAGTTGGAAGAGGGCGGTTTTGCAAGTTCTACGGAACCGATTGAGATCCCGTAGGGCCCGCACCTCCTCCGGCAGCTGATTCCACCATTGGGGTGCCTTTATAGAGAAGGCCTGCTCCCTAGTTGTTTTTAGTTTGGCCTCCTTCATGAGGCTTTCTGCTTGCAGGGAAATAAACTATTCTTCTTGGGCAGGGAACCGGTTACGCACCCTCCCGCTGCGGCTCCGACAGAGTCTGAAGCCGTCCCGTGGCTACTTGAAATTTAAAATGAAACATCGGGAAGCAGTTGACTTGTTTCCTGCCGTTGGGCTCTGAGCAACGAAGTTATGGCTTTGGACTTCTCCGCATTTGCTTCCGCGATGGTTCTCCATCAGAATTTTATTGCTGTCAGATTTCAAATGTCTCTCTTTGACCTTGAGTCCCCAGTGGAGGCTGCGATTCTCAGCCTTCTGGTTGATTTAAGGCAGGGGGGAAGTTTGCCCCCTTCCCCGGCATTTAACCCCAGCTCTCCCAAATTTTAAATCTGCCGTTTCTCCGTATCCCTCCAGCTATCTGAAAACGATCAACATGTGGCACTGTTGGGTGGGGGGGAGGGAGGCCCAGATACCTATCAATCTGAGGCTGGCTCCCCAAAAGTTTACGGTGCCTAAGAATCCGAAATCCTTTCCAGCTCTCCCCCCACCCCTTAATTACATAATCATAATCAGTTCCTCCAGCTTTTCCTTTCAGGGCTCATCTTCTGATCCTTAATCATCTTCAGAAGTCTTTTACGAGCACAGGAAACGGCCTGATAACTGAGTCTCTCCCCATTGTTCCGTCGAGCTCTGTATCATCTGTTCTTACGCTTGGTAACTTCGGGGTGAGAAATTCCTGGAGGGTTTTTTTTTTGGGGGGGGGAGTGAAGTCTGGGAGGGGCGGGACCTCGGTGGGATGTAATGCTATAGAGCAGGGGTGTCAAAAGAAGAAGATATTGGATTTATATCCCGCCCTCCACTCCGAAGAGTCTCAGAGCGGTTCACAATCTCCTTTCCCTTCCTCCCCCACAATAGACACCCTGTGAGGTAGATGAAGATATTGGATTTATATCCCGCCCTCCACTCCGAAGAGTCTCAGAGCGGCTCACAATCTCCTTTCCCTTCCTCCCCCACAACAGACACCCTGTGAGGTAGATGAAGATATTGGATTTATATCCTGCCCTCCACTCCGAAGAGTCTCAGAGCGGCTCACAATCTCCTTTCCCTTCCTCCCCCACAACAGACACCCGGTGAGGTAGATGAAGATATTGGATTTACATCCCGCCCTCCACTCCGAAGAGTCTCATAGCGGCTCACAATCTTCTTTCCCTTCCTCCCCCACAACAGACACCCTGTGAGGTAGATGAAGATATTGGATTTATATCCCGCCCTCCACTCCAAAGAGTCTCAGAGCGGCTCACAATCTCCTTTACCTCCCCCCCCCCCCCACAACAGACACCCTGTGAGGTAGATGAAGATATTGGATTTACATCCCGCCATCCACTCTGAAGAGTCTCAGAGCGGCTCACAATCTCCTTTACCTTCCTCCCCCACAACAGACACCCTGTGAGGTGGGTGGGGCTGGAGAGGGCTCTCGCAGCAGCTGCCCTTTCAAGGACAACACTGCGAGAGCTCTGGCTGACCCAAGGCCATTCCAGCAGGTGCAAGTGGAGGAGTGAGGAATCAAACCCGGTTCTCCCAGATAAGAGTCTGCACACTTAACCACTACACCAAACTGGCTCTTCCACCAAACTGGAACAGGATTGTACTGGAAGTCTGGGGGCCCAACACACAGCAAGGATTGTAAAGACTGAACAAAAAGGGTTGTTATAAGAACATAAGAGAAGCCATGTTGGATCAGGCCAATGGCCCATCCAGTCCAACGCTCCGTGTCACACAGTGGCCAATATATGTGGATAGATAGATAGATAGATAGATAGATAGATAGATAGATAGATAGATAGATAGATAGATAGATAGATAGATAGATAGATAGATAGATAGATAGATGATAGATAGACAGACAGATAGACAGATAGACAGACAGACAGACAGACAGACAGACATATACATATACATATATATACTATGGCTAATAGCCACTTATGGACCTCTGCTCCGTATTTTTATCCAATCCCCTCTTAAAGCTGGCTATGCTTGTAGCCGCCAGCACCTCCTGTGGCAGTGAATTCCACATGTTAATCACCCTTTGGGTGAAGAAGGGCTTCCTTTTATCCATTTTAACCTGACTGCTCAGCAATTTCATTGAATGCCCACGAGTTCTTGTATTGTGAGAAAGGGAGAAAAGGACTTGTCATGTCAAAGAAATGTTAATCAAATCCGTTACAGGATTAAATATAAAACCACTCTGGATGGATTGGTTTCTCCTCTTCTGTTACACACACTGTGGTATCTAATAGAACAAAGCAAGAGCGAAGGGCACCTTTAAGACCAACAAAGTTTTATTCAGAACCTAAGCTTTCGTGTGTTTGCCATTAGGGGGGAAAAAAGAATACAAAAAAATACAGTGAAAATGGGTTAAGTTTTCACTATATTCTATCATTTTCTTTTCTTTTTTTCTAACGGCAAACTAGAATGATGTTTACATGTTAAATAGTGAATTAGGTGGAAAAGAACATCACTATCCAATGTGTTTCTCTTTTAGCTGTATTGACATACTCAAACAGGGATATTGGCTGTTTATCTCATGACGTATACGAAACCCATCTTCCACTATATTTCAATGTATTTTTCTTCTAATGGTAAACTCTATGCATGTTACGTGTTAAAAGGTAAATTAGTCGGACGGGAAAAACTTCTGAGAAAATAATGCCCTCTTTTTTGACCCAGGCACATAGAATGGAGTGATTGACAGACATTCTCACATTTTTGACATATTACTGTTTTATTGCTTTCTCATACTCATGCTACCCAGATCAAAAGTTTTGCTTCATTTGTTAACTTTACTATTCTGTCCTTGGATCTTAAATTTGTGCCATTTTGCATTCTAAACCACTGCCTACCGGCTCTATGTAGCTCTGCTCACTGCACCTGATTCTTCATCAGATGAAGTGTGATTAGAGCACACGAAAGCTGACGTTCTGAATAAAACTTTGTTGCTCTTAAAGGTACACCTGACTCCTACTTTGTACTACTGCTTCAGACGAACACGGCGGCCCACTTGGATCTATCTAAAGGTAAAGGTTGTCCCCTGTGCAAGCACCAGTGGTTTCCGACTCTGGGGTGTTGTTGCTTTCACAACGTTTTCACGGCAGACTTTTGACAGGGTGGTTTGCCCTGGCCTTCCCCAGTCATCTACACTTTCCCCCCAGCAAGCTGGGGACTCATTTGACCGACCTCGGAAGGATGGAAAGCTGAGTCAACCTGGAGCCAGCCACCTGAACCAGCTTCCGCTGGGATCGAACTCAGGTTGTGAGCAGAGGGCTCCGACTGCAATACCGCAGCTTTACCACTCTGCGCCACGGGGCTCTTGGATCTATCTACGTGGTATCTAATGGTCGTTGCTACAGCGGTAAGAACTTGAGAGAACCGCCTTATCAGACAGAGGAGCAGACACCAGAACTGCCTTATGGGACCTGACCAAGAGTATCTTCACGCACCCTGAATAATGTGGATTCAATCAGTTTTCGATGAGCTTTGGCAATATTCACGAGTGGATTTCCCCATTTCACGCAGTAACATCCAGTTGCGAAGTGTACTGAAAGTGGATGGGAAATGTTTTATTCAGCATACATGAAGTGTACTACAACTGCCATCCCATAACGTCCTGTATCCATTAAAGGCAGCCAAATACCTTGAGGTTGTCCTGTACCCAGAAACTGTGCAAAGGGACAATAGAAGGGTGCTTTAAGAATCTTATGATCTACTGAAGTTCGCTAATTGTATCAACCAGTGTTCCCTCTAAGCTGAGTTAGTGTGAGCCTAGCTCACAATTTTTTAGCCTCTGACTCATGCAGTTTTGTCTTAGCTCAGGAAAAATGGCCCCAGTGCAAACTAATTTATTAAGTAGCTCACAATTATAACACCAGTAGCACATGAAGTAGAATTTTTGCTCCCAAGACTCCACAGTTTAGAAGGAGTATTGGTACCAAAACCAGTTTGGTGTAGTGGTTAAGTGTGCAAACTCTTATCTGGGAGAACCAGGTTTGATTCCCCACTCCTCCCCTTGCAGCTGCTGGAATGGCCTTGGGTCAGCCAGAGCTCTCGCAGGAGTTGCCCTTGAAAGGGCAGCTTCTGTCAGAGCTCTCTAAGTCCCACCTACCTCACAGGGTGTCTGTGGTGGGGGGAGAAGATATAGGAGACTGTAAGCCGCTCTGAGTCTCTGATTCAGAGAGAAGGGCGGGAGTATAAAACTGTAATTCTTCTTCTAATAATAAAAGAACATTCCATGTTATACATATTGAAAAGAGAGAATCGTGTATGTTAATTGCGGCTGTACCTTTGCGCTTATTGGCCAGAACACAGGAAGGTAGGTTTGCTTCTGAATGAGCAAATGGGAAGAATGGTGTTGGCACATTTTCCCTTATAGCTCCCCAAGTAAAAAGGTTACAGTGTACTCCATTGCAGAGTTACAAATGTACTTAGTTTTCTGTTCCAAAATAGGAACAGACTGCTCCTGCACTTGACACGGACATTCCTTTTAGCTATCCTTATACACAGTTCTGAGGAACGGACTCAAATGTGGATCAAAATAACCTGCACAGTAGGGCCATGTGCAGACAGAGGGTACACGGAGATTAAAACGTCATTGCCTGAATGAAAGCAATGCATTAGTCACTCGAACACGCTGCTGTTGCATCAGCGAATGTGTCCTTAAAACATGCAGTCTTTGCAAGGTTACAACCCGCAATCTCTAAGGTAGGGTTGCCAAGTCCAATTCCAGAAATATCTGGGGGTGGAGCCAGGAGACTTTGGGGGTGGAGCCAGGAGACACTGGGGTGGAGCTAGGAGCAAGGGTGTGACAAGCACAATTGAACTCCTTCCCTCCACCCTCCCCTTCTCCGATTCCACCTCAGAGGCGGGGCGGAGCGGGCAACACCGCCGCGCTGCTGCCGCCTCTTCCCCGCCCCACCGCAGTCGCTCCTCCGAGATGGGCCCAGCCTGAGCCCATCTCAGAGGAGCAGCCACGGAGCAGCCGAGGCGAAACCAGAGAAGGGGAGGGGAGGGTGGAGGCAGGCCAGGAGCACAGCAAGCCGCGAGTCCGGGTCCTAGAAGGACCCAGACTCGCAGCCCGCCACGCTCCTGGCCCGCCCCCCCTGACTCCACCTCAGAGGCGGAGCAGAGCGGGCGATGCCGCTGCGCCGCCACCCCCCCTCCCCGCCCCATCCCAGCTACTCCTCCGAGATGGGCCCAACCTGAGCCCATCTCGGAGGAGCAGACACGGGGAAGCGGAGAAGAGGCGGCAGCCGCGCAACGGCGTCGCCCGGTCCGAGATGGGGCGGCTCGCCACGCTCCTTGGTGCCGTTTCCCCCCTCCCCCCGCTTCCGTTTTTTTGGGGAGCGGGGGAAGAGGCTGGAAATTCTGGGGTCCCCCGCCAGGGCAGGAGGGTTGGGAAGCCTACTCTAAGGGAAATCCTGAGGTTTGTGTATTAGTTCCAGGTTCAAAGTGAAATCATCTGATAGTTCTAGACCCAATTAACAAGGCATTATTGCTCTGCTCTCCTATACCCCCAAGCAGGGGTCGCTTTGTAGAAAAATAGGTGGTGGAGCTCATCCAGGGATTGTTATGCAGCTGCACCTACTATTCAATGGACAAGGTAGGGGGGGGAGGAGGGGGAACCCTCAGAAAGGTTCAGGAGCTGTGCTCCTGTGAGCTCCTGCTGAATCCGAGGCCTGCCGCCAAGTATATAAAAATCAACGGCTTCTACGAGATTTCAGTAAAGAAATATCTGGCACTCCGCAGGTTAGTGACTGATTATTTTGCCTCAGAAACTCTGCACATTCGGCAGACCTCACAAGAGACTTTAGATCTTACGCCAGGAAACCCCCAAATTAGGGTTGCCAATCCCCAGGTGGGGGCAGGGTATCCCCCGGTTTGGAGGCCCTCCCCCCACTTCAGGGTCGTCAGAAAGAGGGGGGAGGGGAGGGAAATGTCTGCTGGGAACTCTGTTATTCCCTATGGAGATTTATTCCCATAGAAAATCATGGAGAATTGATCCGTGGGTATCTGGGGCAGCTGTTTTTTGGGGTAGAGGCACCAAATTTTCAGTATAACATCTAGCGCCTCTCCCCCAAATACCCCCCAAGTTTCAAAAAGATTGGACCAGGGGGTCCAATTCTATGACCCCCAAAAGAATGTGCCCCTATCCTTCATGATTTCCTATGGAAGGAAGGCATTGAAAAGGTGTGCCATCCCTTTAAATGGGATGGCCAGAACTCCCTTTGGAGTTCAATTATGCTTGTCACAGCCTTGATCTTGGCTCCACCCCCAAAGTCTTCTGGCTCCACCCCCAAAGTCACCAGATATTTCTTGAATTGGACTTGGCAACCCTACCCCAGATGGAACAAGAAACAACAACGTCTGATATACTTGCTGCTATGCACCTTATGGAAAATAGAATACTGAATTCTACAAGAGCCCTACTTGAACCTCTGCAATCTCGAAAGGAGGAGATCAAACTGAATTTGCAAGAAGTAAATCCAAAGGCAGAAAATGCTTTAGAAACCAGCCGGGTTCTTAAAGACAATATACAGCAGATCCAATCAGAAGAATGTGATATAAAAAAATAGACTGTTGAGACTTGAAATGGACTCTAAACAATTCAATATTAAACGAAGGGGTTTTCCACATAACATTAAAGGCAGGCCTTGCTGTTTTATTAGATTCCAAGCCATCGGTAATTGTAAAACACAATAGCAAGGTTGTGGCGAGGGTGGGGTGGAGTGGGGTTTGCCATCTGAACCTACAACAGGATAGAGGTTTGCAAGATTATGTAAATGTTTTAAATGGAATTGTATGAATCATTGTGTTGTGAGCCGCCCTGAGACACTTCGGTGAGAAGGGCGGGATATAAGTTCATTAAATAAATAAATAATAAATAAATTATGCATGGGATGGAGAAAGTAGAGAAATAAGTCCTTTTCTCCCTTCCTCACAATACAAGAACTTGTGGGCATTCGATGAAATTGCTGAGCAGTCGGGTTCGAACGGATAAAAGGAAGCCCTTCTTCACCCAAAGGCTGATTAACATGTGGAATTCACTGCCACAGGAGGTGGTGGCGTCCACAAGCATAGCCAGCTTCAAGAGGGGATTGGATAAACAAATGGAGCAGAGGTCCATCAGTGGCTATTAGCCACAGTGTATTGTTGGGACTCTCTGTTTGGAGCAGTGATGCTGTGTATTCTTGGTGCTTGGAGCGGGGGGGGGGGGGGGAGTGGAAGCGCTTCTAGCCCTACTTGTGAACCTCATGATGGCACTTGGGGGGGGGGGGGGTTGTTGTTGTTTTTGGACACTGTGTGGCACAGAGTATTGGACTGGAGGGGCCACTGGCCTGATCCAACAGGGCTTCTCTTATGTTCTTATGTGACACAGAGTGTTGGACTGGAGGGGCCACTGGCCTGATCCCACAGGGCTTCTCTTCTGTTCTTATGTGACACGGAGTGTTGGACTGGAGGGGCCACTGGCCTGATCCAACAGGGCTTCTCTTATGTTCTTATGTGACACAGAGTGTTGGACTGGAGGGGCCACTGGCCTGATCCAGCATGGCTTCTCTTATGTTCTTATGTGACACAGAGTGTTGGACTGGAGGGGCCACTGGCCTGATCCAGCATGGCTTCTCTTATGTTCTTATGTGACACAGAGTGTTGGACTGGAGGGGCCACTGGCCTGATCCAACAGGGCTTCTCTTATGTTCTTATGTGACACGGACTGGATGGGCCATTGGCCTGATCCAACAGGGCTTCTCTTGTGTTCTTATGTGACACAGAGTGTTGGACTGGAGGGGCCACTGGCCTGATCCAACAGGGCTTCTCTTATGTTCTTATGTGACACGGACTGGATGGGCCATTGGCCTGATCCAACAGGGCTTCTCTTGTGTTCTTATGTGACACAGAGTGTTGGACTGGAGGGGCCATTGGCCTGATCCAACAGGGCTTCTCTTATGTTCTTATGTGGCTTAGAGTGTTGGACTGGAGGGGCCACTGGCCTGATCCAACAGGGCTTCTCTTATGTTCTTATGTGACACGGACTGGATGGGCCATTGGCCTGATCCAACAGGGCTTCTCTTGTGTTCTTATGTGACACAGAGTGTTGGACTGGAGGGGCCACTGGCCTGATCCAACAGGGCTTCTCTTATGTTCTTATGTGACACGGACTGGATGGGCCATTGGCCTGATCCAACAGGGCTTCTCTTGTGTTCTTATGTGACACAGAGTGTTGGACTGGAGGGGCCATTGGCCTGATCCAACAGGGCTTCTCTTATGTTCTTATGTGGCTTAGAGTGTTGGACTGGAGGGGCCACTGGCCTGATCCAACATGGCTTCTCTTATGTTCTTATGTGACTCAGAGTGTTGGACAGGAAGGGCCACTGGCCTGATCCAGCATGGCTTCTCTTATGTTCTTATGTGACTCAGAGTGTTGGACTGGAGGGGCCACTGGCCTGATCCAACATGGCTTCTCTTATGTGACACAGAGTGTTGGACTGGATGGGCCACTGTCCTGATCCAGCATGGCTTCTCTTATGTTCTTATGTGACTCAGAGTGTTGGACTGGATGGGCCACTGGCCTGATCCAACCTGGCTTCTCTTATGTTTGTAACAGGATAATATCTTGCATCCATACCATACATTTTGATGGACATACTTCCCATCCCAGGAGGCTAGGACAGATCGTGGATACAACATATTCCTGTAACATTCAACTATTAAATTAGCACTCTTAAGGAAAAAACTCGTCCAAAAGAGGTCAGACGAGCTAAGCCTAACCCTGCCATCTTTTTTTGTCAGCGACACGTCTTCCACAAAGCCCAGAAGGAACAGTTGCATAAATCAAGGAGAGCTGCCACATCGAAACCCCATTCGGCTTGCCTTGAAAATAATGTCAAATCTCCCTTTTTTGTGTGCAATCCCGAATTCTTTCTTCTGGTTGCCATTAATAATGTGACATTTACTGGGTTTCCTCCAGATGTTTGCGCCGGCAATGTCCTCCTGAAGGAATCTGTGATTACCAAGGCTTTCATAAGGAGGGCCATGTGATTCGCTCGCGGATGGAAACGGCCAAGGAAAATGTGACTGTTGAATGCAAGTAGAATAGGGTAGCCAAGTCCAGTTCAAGAAATATCTGGGGACTTTGGGGGTGGAGCCAGGAGACTTTGGGGGTGGAGCCATAAGCAAAGTTGTGACAAGCACAATTGGACACAATTGAAGGAAGTTCTTCTGGCCATCACGTTTAAGAGGACCACATACCTTTTTAATGCCTTCCTTACATTAGAAATAATGAAGGATAGGGGCACCTTCTTTGGGGGCTCACAGAATTGGACCCCCTGGTCCAATCTTTTTGAAACTAGGAGAGCATTTTGAGGAAACTCATCAGATGCTACGCTGAAACTTTGGTATTTCTACCTCAGCAAAACGCCCCTCCAGAGCCCCATATACCTCGGGATTAAGTCTCGATTACACCCTATGGCCCAGCAGACATTTCCCTCCTCCCCTCCCCCCCCATTTCTGATGATCCTGAAGCTCCAGAGGGCCTCCAAACTGGGGATCTTCTGCCCCCACCTGGGGATTGGCACCTATACTCACGGGTTGTTGAACTTCCAAGTTTTTCACAGTAACGCAGGGCAACCCAAGGTTAGGGTTGCCAAGTCCAATTGAAGAAATATCTGGCGACTTTGGGGGTGGAGCCAGGAGACTTTGGGGGTGGAGCCAGGAGACATTAGGGGCGGAGCCAGGAGCAAGGGTGTGACAAGCATAACTGAACTCCGAAGGGAGTTCTGGCTGAAGGGGGCTCAGAGCCCAACCCTGCCCAGACGCCCCCTCCTACCCGCGGGAGCCAGCAGAGGGGGAGGGAGCAAGGCCAAAAGCCGCCCCACAGCGCCCCGCCGCCCCTGCCACTCACCGGGCCATGTTCTCTCTGGCGGCGCCATGACGTACACTGCCCGCATCCCCCCCCACCCCAGCCCCGGGCCGCCTGCTGCTGCCAGTCATTGGCCGCCCGCCCAGCCCCTCGGGGGGCCAGCCCAGCCAGCCAGCCAGCATTGCAGCTCTTGCCAACCCAGCGGGGATGGGGCCAACTTCAGAAAGGGGGCGGCCCGGTCAGCCGCGGCCGAAGGGGGCTCGGAGGCCAGCCCGGCCCAGATGCCCCCTCATCCCTGCGGGAGCCGTCGAAGGGGGTGGGAGCAAGGCCAAAAGTGAGCAGAGGGCGGCTAGCCCGGGACAATCGCCGTGGTCCCGCCGCCCCTGCCACTCACCGGGCCACGCTCCTTGGCGCCGTTTCCCCCCCCTCCCCCCACTTCCACTTTTTTGGGGGGAGCGGGGGAAGAGGCTGGAAATCCTGGGGTCCCCCGCCAGGGCGGGAGGGTTGGGAAGCCTACCCAAGGTTCAAGTTTACCTTCACACTACGCAAACGACCTCTGCAAGGACTGTGCAACAAACAGAGGGTCTGGGCTCCTTTCACAGCCATGTCGTTCTGCCTCCTCCCCCCTCCCCCCTGCTCCCCTTCAGCCTTAAAGAGGCAGACACACCATCCAAAGTGGAAGGCTTTCTCAAGTAGAGACTAGGCTTCCCAATCCCCAGGTCCCAGCAGGGGATCCCCTGGTTATACAGGCTTCCCCCCGCCCTCAGCCAGCTGGCCAGCGGGGGAAGCCCCACCCCCATCTATTATTCCCTATGGAGAATGATTCCTATAGGGAATAATAGGGAATTGATCCACGGGTATCGGGGGCTCTGGGGGGGCTGTTTTTTGAGGTAGAGGCACCAAATTTTCATTATACCATCTAGTGCCTCTCCCCAAAATGCCCCCCAAGTTTCGAAATGATTGGACCAGGGGGTCCAATTTTATGAGCCCCCAAAGAAGGTACCCCTATCCTTCATTATTTCCTACGGAAGGAAGGCATTTAAAAAGATGTGCTGTCCCTTTAAAAGTGATGGCCAGAACTCCCTTTGGAGTTCAATGATGCTTGTCACACCCTCGTTCCTGCCTCCGCCCCCAATGTCTCCTGGCTCCACCCCCGAAGTCTCCTGGCTCCACCCCCAAAGTCCCCAGATATTTCTTGAATTGGATTTGGCAACCCTAGTAGAGACTGAAGCCACCGGAGGGGGAAAGGCACATGATGGCTGTGGGGGCGGGGCAGGAAGGAGCCTGGGAAAGTGGGAGGACCCCCGCTGGGACCTGGGGATTGGCAGGCCTAAAGCAGAGGCCTAGCCATCTTAGCCTTCCAGGTGACACGGAGCTCCCGTTGGAGGTGGAGGGGGAAGAGTGAGGCCAGATCCGGTCAGGGACGGATGAAACCCTGTGGAGGCCCCTAGGCAGTTGAAATCTCAGGGGGCCCCTTGCAAATTATCTCAGAATCTGAGCACCCGCCCCATACCCACAGTCCCCGCTGCAGCCTGCAAGGGAAAAGGCTGTGTAAGCACCAGTCCTTTCCGACTCTGGGGTGACGTCGCTTTCACAACGTTTTCACGGCAGACTTTTTGAGAGGTAGTTTGCCATTGCCTTCCCCAGTCATTTACACTTTCCTCCCAGCAAGCTGGGGACTCATTTTACCAACCTCGGAAGGATGGAAGGCGGAGTCAACCTCGGGCCGGCTGCCTGAATCCAGCTTCCGCCGAAATCGAACTCAGGTCATGAGCAGAGAGTTCGGATCACAGTACTGCAGCACTGCTGCTTTTCCACTCTGCGCCCTTTCTTGAAAGCCTCTTTGACAAAGCTGCGGGGCAGAGGCAGAGAGAGGCAAACTCGATGACGGTACCAACAGCAGCCGCACCAGGCGAGTCGGACAAAGAGTGGCTACATAAGAACATAAGAGAAGCCCTGTTGGATCAGGCCAGTGGCCCATCCAGTCCAACACTCTGTGTCACATAAGAACATAAGAGAAGCCATGTTGGATCAGGCCAGTGGCCCCTACAGTCCAACACTCTGAGTCACATAAGGACATAAGAGAAGCCCTGTTGGATCAGGCCAGTGGCCCATCCAGTCCAACACTCTGTCACATAAGAACATAAGAGAAGCCCTGTTGGATCAGGCCAATGGCCCTTCCAGTCCAACACTCTGTGTCACATATGAACATAAGAGAAGCCATGTTGGATCAGGCCAATGGCCGCTCCAATCCAACACTCTGTGTCACATAAGAACGTAAGAGAAGCCATGTTGGATCAAGCCAGTGGCCCCTCCATTCCAACACTCTGTGTCACATATAGGCTTCCCAAACCTCCCGCTCTGGCGGGAGACTTCTGGGTTCGCAGCCTCATCTCCAAAACTCTGGAAGCGGGGGTGGGGGTGGAGGGGGGGGAGAACATACCTTTAGGCTTCATGTTGTAGAGCTCCTGAGCCGATTGCAAAATGTCTGCCCCTTTAAGGCTGGGCAGGAAGCAGGAAGGGCTTCTGAGAACGGCCCCTCCCTTACTTTTGCTTTCGTTTTCACAGGAAGTAGAGTTGTCCGGAGGAAGATCTGGTAAGTGTGTGTGTGTGTGAGAGGGAGGGGGCAGGGGATTCCCTAGTTTGGAGGCCCTCCCCCCCTTTAGAAAGCGTGGGGGGGGAGGGAAATGTCTACTAGGCACTCTATTATTCCCTAATGGGGAACGATTCCCATAGGGAATAATAGGAAATTGATCCGTGGGTATTGGGGGCTCTGGGGGGGCTATTTTTTGAGGTAGAGGCACCAAATTTTTAGTATAGCATCTAGTGCCTCCCCCAAAAATACCCCCCAAGTTTCAAAACAATTGGACCAGAGGGTCCAATTCTATGAGCCCCAAAATATGGTGCGCCTATCCTTAATTATTTCCTATGGAAGAAAGGCATTTTAAAAGGTGTGCTGTCTCTTTAAATGTGATGGCAAGAACTCCCTTGGAGTTCAATTATGCTTGTCACATCCTTGTTCTTGGCTCCACCCCCAATGTCTCCTGCTCCACCCCCAAAGTCCCAGGTTTTTCTTTAATTGGACTTGGCAACCCTAGTCACATAAGAACATAAGAGAAGCCCTGTTGGATCAGGCCAGTGGCCCCTCCAGTCCAACACTCTGTGTCACATAAGAACATAAGAGAAGCCCTGTTGGATCAGGCCAATGGCCCATCCATTCCAACACTCTGTGTCACATAAGAACATAAGAGAAGCCATGTTGGATCAGGCCAGTGGCCATCCAGTTCAACACTCTGTGTCACAGAAGAACATAAGAGAAGCCATGTTGGATCAGGCCAATGGCCAATCCAGTCCAACACTCTGTGTCACATAAGAGAAGCCATGTTGGATCAGGCCAATGGCCAATCCAGTCCAACACTCTGTGTCACACAGTGGCCAAATATATATACACACACATATACATACACATATACACACACGCATACACTGTGGCTAATAGCCACTGATGGACCTCTGCTCCATATTTTTATCTAACCCCTCTTGAAGGTGGCTATGCTTGTAGCCGCCACCACCTCCTGGGGCAGTGAATTCCACATGTTAATCACCCTTTAGGTGAAGAAGGACTTCCTTCTATCCGTTTTAACCTGTCTGCTCAGCATAAGACCTTACAGAGAGTCCCGTGGTGCAGAGTGGTAAAGCTGCAGTACTACAGTCTTAAGCTCTAGGATGCTGGCTGAGCGTGCAGGCTGGGAGGGCTGCAAACACGGGGGGGATGGGGGCGGGGAGCCGGACCGGGGCCCCTAAAGGCGTGGGGGCCCATAGGCCAGTGCCTACTTGCCTAATTGTTAAACCAGTTCTGGATCCAGGAGGGCTTCACGACCAGGGCTACAAGGCAGCGGAACCGAAGCTTGCGAGCATCTGGAGCCGAGCTCTTTAATACCATCAGTCCCCCTGGTTCTTGGGAAGGAGACAGTGGAAATACGGCCACATGTAACAACCACAGGCATTTATAAATGAAATTCAGAAAATATGAATGAAGGCTCCCCCCCCCGCCCCTCCTCTTCATTGAATAAGGATGTGTCACACACTCAGCCGCTGTCAAAGGGAAACGGCTTTCTCTGATCTGTCATAAGCATTTGTTCAAAGGTTTGCATTGCAGCCGACGCTGAGGATTCTTGTTCAAGTCCCACCACCGCTAACCCCCAAGAAACCCCCCCCCCAGAAATCTATAAATCCAAAAGCCCAAGAGATTAAAAAGACCCAAGGTTCTGCCTCGCTTATAGCATTCCCGAGGAGGCAAGGATGGGTTGAAAAGTTCTTGAACTGATTAATGTTCTCCTCTTAACGCCCTCCGGCGGTGCAAATTTAACATCAATTAACACGGATGGTTTGCTCCTTCACAGATCCGCATGGTCTTGTGGAGCACTGGAGACCGGAAAGCATCAGTTCCACACACACGCACCCCAGGCTTTCTTGTCCATATCTGAGGATAAAGCAGGAATCAAGCGTCACCTTTAAGACCAACCAATTTTTATTCAAAACGTAAGTTTTTGTGCACTATCTTAAGCATCAGATGAGGGGATCAGGCATTGATCCCTCGTCTGATGAAGTGTGCTCAAGAGGGCGCACGAAAGCTTGCATTCTGAATAAAAATTGGTTGGTCTTACAGGTGCCACTTGATTCCTGCTTTGTTCCACTGCTTCAGACCAACACGGCTGCCCGCTTGGACATATTTGGGGATGTTTGCACACAGCCATATTTGGGGAGGGACAGTGGCTCAGTGGTAGAGCATCTGCTTGGGAAGCAGAAGGTCCCAGGTTCAATCCCCGGCATCTCCAAAAAAGGGTCCAGGCAAACAAGTGTGAAAAACCTCAGCTTGAGACCCTGGAGAGCCGCTGCCAGTCTGAGAAGACAATACTGACTTTGATGGACCAAGTGTCTGATTCAGTATAAGGCAGCTTCATATGTTCATATGTTCCTCCTCCACTATTGCCTAGGATGACTAGTGCAGGAAACAGAGGCTCCTAAAAGAGAGGTGAGAAATGCAGTCCTCTCAGGGACAAGGATGGAGAAAAATCCCAATAAAAGGAGAATTCACTGCCACAGGAGGTGGTGGCGGCTACAAGCCTAGCCAGCTTTAAGAGGGGATTGGATAAACATATGGAGCAGAGGTCCATCAGTGGCTACTAGCCATAGCGTATTGGTGGAACTCTCTGTCTGGGGCAAGTGATGCTTTGTATACTTGTGCTTGGGGGGAGCAACAGTGGGAGGGCTTCTAGCCCCACTGATGGACCTCCTGATAGCGCTTGGCTTTTTTGGCCACTGTGTGACACAGAGTGTTGGACTGGAGGGGCTACTGGCCTGATTCAGCATGGCTTCTCTGATGTTCTTATGAGAGCCCCTAACCTCTTTCTCAATTTTTTTCTGATGTCATTGCAGACTTAGGGGTTCAGACCACCAAGGAAGTTCAGGGTTGCTATGTGGAGGCAAGCAAAACCACTTCTGATAATCTCTTGACAGATCGCACCCAAAGAGTGCTTGTGAATGGTTCCTCATCCTCTTGGAGAGGAGTGACAAGTGGAGTGCCCCAAGGATCTGTCCTGGGACCTGTTTTGTTCAACATCTTTATCAATGATTTGGATGAAGGAATAGAGGGAGTGCTTATTAAATTTGCAGATGATACTAATTTGGGAGGGATTGCAAACACAGAAGACGACAGAAACAGGATACAGGATGACCCTGACAGGCTGGAAAACTGGGCTGAAACCAATAAAATGAATTTTAACAGGGATAAATGTCAAGTTCTGCATTTAGGTAGGAAAAATCCAATGCATGGTTATAGGATGGGGGAGACTGGTCTTATCAGTAGTATGTGCGAAAAGGATCTAGGGGTCTTAGTGGACCATACGCTGAACACGAGTCAACAGTGTGATGTGGTGGCTAGAAAGGCAAATGCAATTTTGGGCATTATCAACAGAAGTATAGTGTCCAGACAGCCCTTCAAGTCCTTGAAGATGGTGATCCTATCACCTCTCAGCCGCCTCTTCTCCAGGCTAAACATGCCCAGCTCCTTCAACCTTTCCTCATAGGACTTGGTCTCCAGACCCCTCACCATCTTTGTCACCCTCCTCTGGACCCGCTCCAGCTTGTCTTCCAACAGTCTTCCATTAGGGGTTACCCTTTGTCAGATTCAAAATGTCTCTGTGGTAAGCTCCATTTGGGGGCTAGAAACCCTAAAAGCCAGGCTGGGCAAAAGTCCCACCTGTCCCCGGCCCCTTACAGCTGGCTTCACTGGAATACACGGAGCTGCCTTATACTGAGAAGAAGAAGATTTTGGATTTATATCCCGCCCTATACTCTGAATCTCAGAATGGCTCACAATCTCCTCTACCTTCCTGCCCCCCACCACCACAGACACCCTGTGAGGTAGGTGGGGCTGAGAGAGCTCTTACAGCAGCTGCCCTTTCAAGGACAACTCCTACGAAAGCTATGGCTGACCCAAGGCCATTCCAACAGATGCAAGTGGAGGAGTGGGGAATCAAACCCGGTTCTCCCAGATAAGGGTCTGTGCACTTCACCACTACACCAAACTGGCAAGGTTCTTCTTCTTCTATTTCTTCTCCCCCCACAACAGACACCCTGTGAGGTGGGTGGGGCTGGAGAGGGCTCTCCCAGCAGCTGCCCTTTCAAGGACAACCTCTGCCAGAGCTATGGCTGACCCAAGGCCATTCCAGCAGCTGCAAGTGGAGGAGTGGGGAATCAAACCCGGTTCTCCCAGATAAGAGTCCGCGCGCTTACCCACTACACCAAACTGGCTCTATAAGTGGAAGTCACCATTTATACCGCATCACTCCAGTCACGCGGCACAGATTCCAAGCCTCTGCGTGAGTTACCTGGAAGACTTTGCACTCTTGCGAGAGCAGAAATTGGCTCCCGAAGAGGTAGGGTTGCCAATCCCCATGTGAGGGCAGGGGATCCCCTGGTTTGGAGGCCCTCCCCCCTCTTCAGGGTCCTCAGAAAGGCGGAGGGGGGGAGAGGGAAATGTTTGCTGGACATTCCATTATTCCCTATGAGGATCGATTCCCATAGGGTATAATGGAGAATTGATCCGCGGGTATCTAGGGCTCTGGGGAGGCTGTCTTATTAGATAGAGGCACCAAATCTGCAGCATAGTATCCAGTGCCTCTCCCCAAAATACGCTCCATGTTTCAAAAGGATTGGACCAGGGGGTCCAGTGTTATGAGCCCCCAAAGAAGGTGCCCCTATCCTTCGTTATTTCCAATGAAGGGAAGGCATTGAAAAGGTGCGCGGTCCCTTTCAATGTGATGGCCAGCACTCCCTATGGAACTCCCTATGGCCAGCACTCCCTATGAACTCTCTATGGAGTTCAATCATGCTTGTCGCAACCTTGCTACAGGCTCCATCCCCAAAGTCCCCAGATATTTCTTGAATGGGACTTGGCAACCCTACGAAGAGGCGCCCTCCTTCCTCTCTCTGCGCCACAGTACCAGCTGGAAGCTTAACCCACATCTTTAAGGAGAGTTTGTTCAGTGCCCAGCGTCATACCGCAGACGGGAGGGCCACGGCTAATTGACACAGATTTGTTTGCATATGGCCAAACGGAATTTATAGGGACGTGCGGAACGTCGGCTCAGGCTTGGAGGACACGCTGTACTTTCCCCTCGTAGACGGGTGTACAATATCGGGAGCGAGCGAGGAAATGACAGATCTAATGGCCAACACTCATCGTTTCATTGGGATCTCAGCTCACATTTACTAACGCACGGTGCTGAGAACATTTGCCCGTAAGCGTACGACGTGCCAAAGACAAGACAGAGCTGAAGAACGGGCCGCGCCGATGCCTTGAGCAGAAGACGAGCGCTTAGACGTCGCGTCAGCACACGACTTGTTCACATCTGGTTCATGCTCCTTTCGGAACTAGCAAATTGGATTCAGCAGATCCGCACACGCTTGGTCATTCTGCGGCCAGTGGGCTGTTTCTAGGCATCCCCTTGGAGCACGGTTTGGTTTGAAGGCCCCCCGTCTTGTTATCCTTCCAGCGCCAATTCCCCTTTTCCACAAGTGACGCCTCAATTGTCGTAAACCATGCGTTCATTGACTGAACCTGTCCTACTCCCAGAGCCTGTTCTCCACTCAAGGTGAGCACCCCGTGAGATCACATGATGGCCACGTTCAAAATGCAAAGTGTAGCACAAACAATAGTATTTTTACAAAATCTTAATACGCCTATTTGTCATCAATTCATACACCACTTCATCACGTACAAAATGCAACGAAAAACCATGAGCTGCTGGTAGGATACCGCATTTGCTACAAGGTGCTGGTCTTAGAGGATCATACGCTGAACATGAGTCAACAGTGTGATGCAGTGGCTAAAAAGGCAAATGCAATTTTGGGCTGCATCAACAGAGGTATTAGTGTCCAGATCACGTGATGTGATGGTATCGCTTTACTCTGCTCTGGTAAGACCTCACCTGGAATATTGTGTTTCGTTTTGGGAACCACATTTTAAGAAAGATATAGACAAGCTGGAACGGATCCAGAGGAGGGTGACGAAGATGGTGAGGGGTCTGGAGACCGAGTCCTATGAGGAAAGGTTGAAGGAGCTGGGGATGTTTAGCCTGGAGAGGAAGCGGCTGAGAGGTTATAGGATCACCATCTTCAAGTACTTGAAGGGCTGTCATATACAGGATGGTGTGGAATTGTTTTCTGTGGCCCCGGAAGGTAGGATCAGAACCATTGGGTTGAAATTAAATCAAAAGAGTTTCCAGCTCAACATTAGGAAGAACTTCCTGACCGTTAGAGTGGTTCCTCAGTGGAACAGTCTTCCTTGGGAGGTGGTGGGCTCTCCTTCCTTGGAGGTTTCTAAACAGAAGCTATATGGCCCTCTGACAGCAATGAAGATCCTGTGAATTGAGGGGGAGGCATTTGTGAGTTTCCTGCATTGTGCAGGGGGTTGGACTAGATGATCCTAGAGCAGGGGTGGCCAACGGTAGCTCTCCAGATGTTTTTTGCCTACAACTCCCATCAACCCCAGCCAGCATGGCCAATGGCTGGGGCTGATGGGAGTTGTAGGCAAAAAAAACATCCGGAGAGCTACCGTTGGCCACCCCTGCCCTAGAGGTCCCTTCCAACTCTATGATTCTATGATTCTATCACCTTTCAAGCCCTATATGGCCGAGGACTTGCCTACCTTAGGGACCATCTCTCCCCACATGCTCCCCAGAGAGTACTCAGATCTGGAATGCAGAACGTACTGTTGATCCCCGGGCCGAGGGAGGCAAGATTGAAAACAACCAAAGACAGAGCCTTCTCGATCGCTGCCCCCTCTTGGTGGAACCAACTGCCAGAAGAAGTTAGAGCCTTGCGGGACCCCACCCAGTTCTGCAAGGCCTGTAAGACATTATTTCAGCTTGCCTTTAACTGAATAGCCGAAATAGTAGCATAAAAGGATACCCAAGAGCAGTGAACGGCACTGGAAACAAAATGATATTAGCACCAAAACTGTTTTAATTTGTTTCAAATTGCTACGCTGTGGATCTGATGAATTGGAAGCGTGTTCGGACACCTGCTGCTTATGTGCGTCACTCTAAAAGGGAAGGAAGAGGAGGGCTGGTTGCTATTAGTGGGCAACGATGGCCTTTCTTGTTGAAGAAGAAGAAGATATTGGATTTATATCCTGCCCTCCACTCCGAAGAGTCTCAGAGTGGCTCACAATCTCCTTTACCTTCCTCCCCCACAACAGACACCCTGTGAGGTAGATGAAGATATTGGATTTATATCCCGCCCTCCACTCCAAAGAGTCTCAGAGCAGCTCACAATCTCCTTTCCCTTCCTCCCCCACAACAGACTCCCTCTGAGGTAGATGAAGATATTGGATTTATATCCCGCCCTCCACTCCGAAGAGTCTCAGAGCGGCTCACAGTCTCCTTTACCTTCCTCCCCCACAACAGACACCCTGTGTTATAGATGAAGATATTGGATTTATATCCCGCCCTCCACTCCGAAGAGTCTCAGAGCGGCTCACAATCCCCTTTCCCTTCCTCCCCCACAATAGACACCCTGTGAGGTGAGTGGGGCTGAGAGAGCTCTGACAGAAGCTGCCCTTTCAAGGACAGCTCTGAGAAAACCATGGCTGACCCAAGGCCATTCCAGCAGGTGCAAGTGGAGGAGTGGGGAATCAAACCCGGTTCTCCCAGATAAGAGTCCACACACTTAACCACTACACCAAACTGGCTCTCCAGTGAATTGTATTGTTACTATGATCCACTATTTGATTGTTGTGAGCCGCCCCGAGCCTGCTTCGGCAGGGAGGGTGGAGTATAAATCTAATAAGTCAAATCAAATCAAATCATAAGCATTGGAAACAGTTATAATAATAATAATAATAACATTTAATTTCTACCCCGCCCTCCCCGCCAAAGCAGGCTCAGGGCGGCTCACAACATAATATAAAATACAACGGTTACATAATAAAACCATCATCCACAACATTATAATTTCCTAAAAATTCTCTTAAAGCCATTACAATCGTACTCGGTGCTACATTTTCAAAATTTCCGATCTTACTCATTTAACGACGGTACAGCTGGATCTGCGTTAAGAAAAGGCCAGCTGAAAGAGGGTAGTTTTGCAGGTCCTGCGGAACTGGGCAAGACTCCACAGGGCCCGCACCTCCTCTGGTAATTTATTCCACCAGTGGGGAGCCACGATTGAGAAGGCCTTTCCCTTTTGTTTTTCAGTTTGGTCTCCTTCAGCCCGGGGATTATCAGTAGCTGATCACTGAAAAGACTATATAGAAGAAAACCCACTGGAACCAAACCTAGTAAGAGCAATAGTCCACAGACCGTCAGAAACCACAAGTCTTTCAAGCCACACCGACTTGCCATCTCATAGAATAAGGGTGGCCAAACTGTGGCTCGGGAGTCACATGTGGCTCTTTCACACATATTGTGTGGCTCCCAAAGCCCCCTCTGCCCTGTTGGCCGGCTTGGAGAATGTATTTAAAGTTAAAGTTGCTTAATCTCCACCTCTCCCTCCTCCCTTCCCTCCAGCCAGTTTGGTGTAGTGGTTAAGTGTGCGGACTCTTATCTGGGAGAAACGAGTTTGATTCACCACTCCTCCATTCGCACCTGCTGGAATAGCCTTGGGTCAGCCATAGCTCTGGCAGAGGTTGTCCTTGAAAGGGCAGCTGCTGTGAGAGCCCTCTCCAGCCCCACCCACCTCACAGGGTGTCTCTCACCACACCCCCTGTAATGTACTGGGAGACGAGCCGTGGTGGAAGCTTATTCTTTATTCGCTGGTACATTACAGAACAGCTGCACGTGGCCGGGTCCGCTATATATATACATGCATCCCGGACATTCCCCCTACTGGCCAGCCCAATCCTGGCCAGTTAAACTTCCCGCCCTTGGTCTGGATTGGCGGTGGCTTTTCCCGCGCTGCGCGAGGCGACCCGAGGCCGGCTCGGGTCGCGCGGCGCGGGCGCAGAGTCCAATACTCTACACTCCTCCCCTCCTAGTTTAAACCACATAGTCCTGTAGGTACGCTGGTGCCTTCCGTTCCCGTGTTGATCTCCTCGGGGTTGCTGTCGGTGCGGCGCCCGATCCCGTTGTAGGTGGCGCCGTCTCTGGTTGTGGACGATCCGGGTCTGGTACTGGCTCCGGTTCTGGTCTCGCGGCGCTTGGTGCGTCATACGTGGGTAGCTCCTGTATTGGCGGGGCCCTTTCCGGAGGTTCCGTTGCTGGCAGTTCCCCGCTCTCTGCCCCCTCCGCCTCCTCGGGTAGGGTGCGGCGGCGCAGCTGGTCTATGTGTCGCCTCAGCACCTGGCCCCCTGCGGTGGTTACTTCGTATGACCGTGAGCCTGTCACCCTCAGGACCCTCCCCGCTACCCACTCGGGGCCGCCTGCGAAGTTTCTTGCGTATACCGGGTCGCCCGGGAAGAACCCCCTCACTGCCTCCCGGACCTCGGGGGACCCCCGGACCTCTGGCGCCCGGTCCGGGTGTAGCCTATCCAGACGGGTGGTCAGTTTCCTCCCCATGAGCAGTTCTGCGGGGCTGAAACCTGTTAGAGGGTTTGGGGTGATCCTGTTGTGAAACAGGAATGCTGCGAGGCGGTGGTCCCAATCCCCTTGTACGATGCGTCCGAGGGCCTCTTTGGTGGTCCGCACCATCCGCTCCGCCTGGCCGTTGGTGGCTGGATGGAAGGGGGCGGACCTTATGTGCCTTATAAGGTACCTCTCGGTGAACTCCCGGAATTCCCGGGAGGTGAATGCAGTGCCGTTGTCCATCACCAGGGTGTCTGGGATCCCGTGTGTGCAGAGGACCCTTCTGAGTGCCCGGACTGCTGCTGCGGTGGAGGTCGAGGCCACCGGGATCACCTCCAACCATTTTGTATATGCGTCTACCAATATAAAGAAGATCTGGCCCTGATGCGGCCCAGCGAAATCCAAATGGAGGCGGGACCATGGCCGCCCGTTCGACTCCCACCTGTGGACCGGGGCGGACGGCGGATTGGGCCGGGACTCCTGGCAGGGTTGGCACCTTCTTACCCACCCCTCTATTTCCTCATCCATGCCTGGCCACCACACGTAACTCCGGGCCAGGGCTTTCATTCTCACGATGCCCGGGTGGGTCTCGTGGAGGTCCTCCAATACCTGTCTGCGCAAGGGGGGGGGGGCACCACCACCCTGCTACCCCAGAGTATGCACCCCTTGTGTGTCGATAGCTCGTCCTTCCTGGACGCGAACGGCCTGAATGCTACTTCCACCTTGCCTGTTGGCCACCCCCTCCCCACCCAGTCCCTGACCCGCGCGAGGATGCGGTCTCTGCCTGTTGCCTGAGCCACTTCGTCCGCGTGCAGTGGTCGCTCGGGGAGAGACTCTATGAGCATTACCCCGTGTGCCGGGGCGGGATCTGGGTCTGTTGCGGGTAGCGGTAGGCGGCTGAGGGCATCTGCGTGTCCCATTGCTTTACCGGGGCGGTGTATCAGCGTGTACGTGTAAGAATTCAGGAACAGGTTCCACCTTAAAACCCTTTGAGACAGAATTTGGGGGGTCTGACGATCGGGGGCTAGGAGGCCGAGGAGCGGCTTGTGGTCAGTAGCGATGGTGAAGCGCCTACCGTAGAGGTAGTCGTTGAACTTATGCACCCCCGCCACGATCGCCAGGGCCTCCTTATCGATCTGGGCGTAGTTCCTCTCTGCCGGGGACAGAGTCCTGGAGTAGTAAGCGATTGGCACCTCTCCCCCGCCCGGGAGTTGGTGCCCTAAGACCGCTCCCACTCCGTAGGGAGAGACGTCGCAAGCCAGGATCAGGGGTAAGTTTTCATCGTAGTGATGAAGTACCGCGTTAGAGACCAGGAGGTCTTTCACCGCCTGGAACGCCGCTGCTTGGTGTTTACCCCAGACCCACGGGGCTTGTTTATCTAGCAAACGGTGTAACGGCTCCGCCACGGCGGCCTTGTGGGGCAAGAATGCGTGGTAAAAGTTCAATAAACCTAAAAAACTCTGTAGTTCTGCTTTGCATTTGGGGGCAGGGGCTTGAACTATGGCCCTGGTCTTGTCTGCCGTTGGGTGAATTCCAGCCGCGTCCACGGCGAACCCCAGGAACTCCACCCGCGGAACTCCCAACAAACATTTCTCCTTTTTGACTTTCAGCCCCGCCGCTTGGAACCGTCTGAGGACCTCTCGCAGGCGGCAGCCGAACTCTCCCTCGGTGGGGGCGGCGATTAAAACGTCGTCAAAGAAGGGTTGAACTCCGGGGATCCCTTTGAGAAGAGAGTCCATTATGCTCTGGAATATCCCCGGAGCTACGCTAACCCCGAACTGCAGCCGTTTAACCCTGAACGCACCCCTGTGGGTCACTATCGTCTGTGCCTCCGCTGTCTTAGCGTCGACCGGCAGTTGCTGGTATGCTTGTGCTAAGTCCAGCTTCCCAAAAACCCTCGCCCCGGCTAGTGCTGCCAGGACATGGCTGACTACCGGGACTGGATAGGGGTTGTCTTGCAGTGCCTTATTTATCGTGCACTTGTAGTCAGCGCAGATCCTTACTTCCCCGTTGGGCTTGACCGGCGTTACTATGGGGGTCTCCCATTCTGCATACGTTACCGGTTCTAGGACGCCCTGGGCTGTGAGGCGGTCCAGCTCTGCCTCTATTTTTTGTTTGAGGGCGAATGGAACGCGCCTCGCTTTGAGCCTTATGGGCCTGACCATAGGGTCGATCGGTAGGGTGATGGGCGGGCCCTTGTAGCTCCCCAGGGACCCGTCGAAAACCTCTGGGAACTCCCGGCAGACCCCGTCGAAATGGCTGGCCTGCACGTGGTCCACCCCCACCAGCTGGATCCCCAGTGGTTTGAACCAAGCCAACCCGAGGAGTGTGGTCAGTTGGCGCTTGACCACTAGGATGTCTAGGGGCCCCTTAAAACCCCCTCTTTCTACATGCACCCGGGCCCACCCCACGATGTGTACTGGGTTCTTCTGAAAGTCCCTCAGTACGAAGTCCACTGGCCTCGTTTGGAGGCGGCGGTTGGGACATAGTCTCTTGAGGGTTTCCTCCGAAATGATAGAGATGGAGGACCCCGAGTCTACTTCCATGATGCAGGGGGCGCCCTCGATTAGGACTGACATTTTGACCTTGTCTGGGGCCGAGAGGGGCAAGCTCAATACCTGCAGACTGGTGGATGCCGTCGTGTGTGTGTCCATGGAGTCGTGATGCGCTGACGGTTGGCGGCGGCTGTTCTTGGCCCGGCAAGCCCGGGCGATGTGGCCTGTCTTTCCGCAGCTGCGGCAGTCCAGGTTTCGGTACGGGCAGTCCCTCCGCTCGTGGGGGTCGCCGCAGCTGGCGCACCGGGAACCGGTGGTGGCGGTGGCCCTCTCCGTCGCTCGTTGTCTCGCGGGGGCCCGTGTGTCCGCTCTTTGAGGCCGCCGGAGCTGGAACGCTTCTTCCTCTGCTCGGTCCTCCGGTTCAGTTTCTCCCTGGTGGACTGCCTCCCCACGTGGCTGGCCGTACGCCTTGGTGGCCCTTTCGAACGCCGTCGCCTCGTTGAAGGCTTGTTGTAGGGTGAGCTCCTCTTTTGCGAAGAGCTTCTGCTGTAATCGCTCGTCCCGGAGGCCCCAGACAAATCGGTCCCTCAGGGCTTCGTCCCTCTTGTCGAAACTGCAGTTTCCGGCGATCTGCCGAAGGGCCGCCAGGTAGACCGCCGCTGTCTCCCCCGCCTTCTGGTCCCTCTTGTGGAAGAGGAACCGGCGGGCGACGATGGACGGTTGGGGCGAAAAGTGGCCCGTGAGGAGCCTCACGACCTCTCCGTAGGTCCTCTCGGTCAGCTTCGCCGGAGCAGAGAGACCGCGTGTGATCTCGAAAGTTTCTTCTCCACAGACGCTCAGCAGGACGTCTCTCTTTCGGTCGTCGTCGTCGATCAGGTTCGCCCGCAGGTAGCACGCGACTCGTTCCGTATAGGTCTCCCATCTCTCGGGGTGCTCCGGGTTGAATTCCGCAAGATGGCCCGTCGTTACACTCGGGTTCGCCATGATGGCGGCGGGCTGTGCGGTCCTGCGGTCCCCACCTTCCTCGTCTCCGGCCAGGTCTGGTTCCCCTCGGGCGGCCGGACCTAGCTAAATCCCACCTTCGTCGCCAGTGTAATGTACTGGGAGACGAGCCGTGGTGGAAGCTTATTCTTTATTCGCTGGTACATTACAGAACAGCTGCACGTGGCTGGGTCCGCTATATATATACATGCATCCCGGACATTCCCCCTACTGGCCAGCCCAATCCTGGCCAGTTAAACTTCCCGCCCTTGGTCTGGATTGGCGGTGGCTTTTCCCGCGCTGCGCGAGGCGACCCGAGGCCGGCTCGGGTCGCGCGGCGCGGGCGCAGAGTCCAATACTCTACACCCCCTCCAGCCTAGAAATAGCAGCTCTCCAGCAGCCCTGGCCCCACTCAATGCACAGCAGCCAAGAAGGTCAGAGTGCCTGCTCCGGCTGCAACGCCTCTGAGGATGTTCTCCGTAGCTGAGAACGAAACATCTGGAAGGAAAACTTTCTCCAGTAGAACATGGCACTTGAGCCTGAAAGATTCTACAAACCCTAATGAGTTTGAAGTGGGCTTCAATCTGCAGTGAAGGCACGCCCAAATTCTGAAACACCTCCTTGATCTGGTTGACGCTTACTAATTGAAAGATGGAACCCTCAGAGCGTTGTTTTGGCCTATTCCCCCAGTGGAATATAGGACGTAGGGTTGCCAATCCCCAGGTGGGGGCAGGGGATCCCCCGGTTTGGTGGCCCTCTGCCCGCTTCAGGGTCATCAGAAAGCAAGGGGGGGGGAGGGAAGTGTCTGCTGGGCACTCCATTATTCCCCATGGAGACCAATTTCCATAGGGTATAATGGAGAATTGATCCTCAGGTATCTGGGGTTCAGGGAGTGGGCTGTTTTTTGAGGTGGAGGCACCAAATGTACAACATAGCATCCGGTGCTTCTCCTCAAAAGACCCTCCAAGTTTCAAAAAGGATTGGATCAGGGGGTCCAATTCTGTGAGCCCCGAAAGAATTTGCCCCTATTATTTCCGAAAGAGCCCCGTGGCGCCAGAGTGGTAAAGCTGCAGCACTGCAGTCTGAACTCTCTGCTCACGACCTGAGTTCGATCCTGGGTGGAAGCTGGTTTCAGGTAGCCGGCTCGAGGTTGACTCAGCCTTCCGTCCTTCCGAGGTTGGTAAAATGAGTCCCCAGCTTGCTGAGGGAAAAGTGTCGATGACTTGGGAAGGCAAGGGCAAACCACCCCGTCAAAAGTCTGCCCTGAAAACGTGAAAGCAACGTCACCCCAGAGTCGGAGACGACTGGTGCTTGCATAGGGAACCACTTTGACCTTTATTATTTCCAAAGGAGGGAAAACATTTCAAAGGTGTGCAGTCCCTTTAATTGCGATGGCTAGCACTCCCTTTGGAGCTCAATAACGCTTGTCAAAACCTGGGTCGTGGGCTCTACCCCCAATGTCTCCTGGTTCCATCCCCGAAGCCCCCAGATATTTCTTGAATTGGACCTGGCAACCCTAATAGGAAGCGTCAGGACTTTTCTTTTGTAGGAAAAGCCCAGTAGGAACTCATTTGCATATTAGGCCACACTTCCTGGCATCATCGTCGTTTCACGCAGGGCTTTTTGGGGTAGAAAAAGCCCAGCAGGAACTCATTTGGATATTAGGCCACACCCCCCTACATCACCATTGTTTAGTGCAGGGCTTTTTTGGGCAGAAAAAAGCCCAGCAGTGACTCATTTGCATATTAGGCCACACCCCCTGATGCCAAGTCAGCCGGAACTGCGTTCCTGTGCGTTCCTGCTTTTAAAAAAAAAAAACAAAAAAGCCCTGGGAACCAGGTTTGTCCCCCGACACTGCAAACCAAAGGAGTGCCCAGAATTCTCGAGCAAAGGACCCGAGCTGAACCTGAGTGGGTGGGCTAGTGGGCAGCTAGGAAAAGGGAACCTCGCAGGGGGGTCCCGTCCTTTGAGAGGGGCCTTGGCAAAGTAATTTGGTAACCCCTGAATTAGAATTAGAAGATTAAGACGATTGAGGGTTTTTATTCCAGCGGGTTTGTTTATGGAAAGAACAGGGAGAGCCAGATGTTGAAAACCTACCGTTTATGGGTAATTTTTCAATTTATTTTCCTTCAGCATTAAAACAGAAATATTCCCTCGGCCATTGTTACTTCTTGGGTGGGGGAGAAGTGCTCCCACAAATGCGTTCCTTTAGCCATGGCAAAAAAAAATTTAACCCTTTGTATCTTCGGAAAGGTAGAGACGGGGGGCGGGAGGGGGGGGGAGAAGAGGAAGGACTGAAAGAAAACTTCAGGAGATAAACCCCAGGAGAAGAAAGGGTGTTTTTACATTCAGTTTGATCCAGGGTTTTAGAGTCTTCAAATCGCCGGCCACTGTTCCGCTTTAATTATTTTCCATTTACATTTATGCGTTTCAATTTGAGGGGGGGGCGGTGTCTCTAATCAGAAGGCAGCCGGAATACCAGTGCTTAGTTAAATGTATACGAGTGCTTGGAAATCGTGTCAACACTGCAAAAACAATACAAATTCAAATTACTAGATGAGGCAAGCAATGATATGTAAAAATTTCAAGTGCCGTCAGTTCTCATGCCAACTGCTGCACCTTGCGGTGGCTTTTGGAGGAGTCTTTTAAAACGCATGAGAACTTCTACAAGTTTGAAACGCCTGTAGAGAAAAAACCAGATCAAAACTAGTGTCGAGAAAAACACTGCAGCAGCAGCTCCGAAACTCATCTCACTGAAACAAATGTAGATGCTTCGGGCAGCGACGATGCAAAACAGTTGTGAGAACGTTAGGTAATATAAAAGGTGAGTTTCCAATGCGGTGATAGAGAGTCACAAACTGCCAGTGTAAAAACACGCAAAGAGAAGACAGGGGATGGTGGGCATATCTGCCTGATTGGACTGAACCTGTCTAATGAGCATGCATTCCACATAAACCCATGAAGCTGCTTTATCCTGATGCTTCAAGGTCAGTATTACCTACTCCAGGGGTGGCCAACAGTAGCTCTCCAGATATTTTTTTTGCCTACAACTCCCATCAGCCTCAGCCATTGGCCATGCTGGCTGGGGCTGATGGGAGTTGTAGGCACGAAACATCTGAAGAGCTACCGTTGGCCACCCCTGGCCTACTCCAGAGAAATAAGAGGAGTTAGAGAGGTTGATAAAGCTGAACCATTCTCAAGGGTGTTGGGCATCTTGAGCAGATTAGATACTTGTTGCGTGTGACCACTTTTTGTTCTCAAAAGTTTGTCCCTCAACACTTTGAGTTTAGTTTAGTTGTGATTGCAGGTTGTTCCATAGATGGGAGGGCTGCAAAAGAGTTAATTAGATCCTGTTCTATGGAGTTCTCAAGAACGAGATGCTCTGAAGAAGAAGATGATGATATTGGATTTATATCCCGCCCTTCACTTTGAAGAGTCTCAGAGCGGCTCACAATCTCCTTTACCTTCCTCCCCCACAACAGACACCCTGTGAGGTAGATGAAGATATTGGATTAATATCCCGCCCTTCACTCCGAAGAGTCTCAGAGCGGCTCACAATCTCCTTTCCCTTCCTCCCCCACAACAGACACCCTGTGAGGTAGATGAAAATATTGGATTTATATCCCACCCTCCACTCTGAAGAGTCTCAGAGCAACTCACAATCTCCTTTACCTTCCTCCCCCACAACAGACACCCTGTGAGGTAGATGAAGATACTGTATTTATATCCCGCCCTCCACTCCGAAGAGGTTAAGAGCAGTTCACAATCTCCTTTCCCTTCCTCCCCCACAACAAACACCCTGTGAGGTGGGTGGGGCTGGAGAGGGCTCTCACAGCAGCTGTCCTTTCAAGGACAACTCTGCCAGAGCTATGGCTGACCCAAGGCCATTCCAGCAGTTGCAAGTGGAGGAGTGGGGAATCAAACCCGGTTCTCCCGGATAAGAGTCCGCACACTTAACCACTACACCAAACTGGCTCTCCAAAGCTGGGTTCAGGTAGAAAGGTGAATCGGGACCCTGAGCCAAGTCACTCTGGCCTCCAGCTTTCCTCACTCCTGCTTTGAAATTGATGTCTTCTGTCAAAGAGCCCTCTTTTTTGCCAGTGGGGTAGCAGGGGGTTTATAAGGGAATGGACAAAGACCCTAGCCAGAAAAATCTCCTTGGTGTGAAGGAAATCTTTCTGGGACAGCAACGGACTGTGCATCCTGAAACTGCTGAAAGTGAGCATGATTCTTTGAAGCCTGGTTTGGGCTGGTAAGAGGTTCCAACATAATTAAATCAACTGATGGTAATTCCCCTCCCTTAGAAGGGCTTTTAGATGGTAAGGAGCCCATCGGATTGAGTTCCATAGGAACTTCTGTCCTTTGTAGGGGCAGACAGTTAAACACACTTTAGAAGGTTGTAGCCTATTCAGACCGGCAGCGGCTTTCCAAGGTCTATGTTGAGCTCTTTCACAACACCTATTACCTATTCTTTTCAACTGGGGATTGCCAGGGATTGAACCTGGGACCTTTTGCCTGCCAAGCAGATGCTCTACCGCTGAGCCACAGCCCCTCCTCTCTCCCACGGCTCCCTCCTTCTTCTCAGGGAATGCTAGGAGATGTAGTCCTACGGAGGGGATCAGGAATCTCTAACGGAGAAATTTCAGTGTCCTCATTAGATGACCTGCAGTCTCAGAATTACCTAACTGTTGACTTGGTATGCCTGGATATTGGGCGATGGGTGGGGGCACTCACTACATCATTCTGTGTATAGGTGTTATCTTGAATGAGATTTTCCTTTTTTGTAACCTGAGACCTGACCTCTGACCCCACCCTCACTTTATCCTCTCCCTTCCTGAACATGGCTTTCCATGGAGACCAGGTCTCTGCAGGCCTCTCCTGTAGAGACAATGCCATCCTCCCACACACATGATGCCATACAAGCTAGCCATTTGGGGTAGGAGAAGTCCTCTTTAGGTGAGGCTTCTCTCTCTTCTTTTGACTACAACCTGAAGAACATAAGAACACAGGAGAAGCCATGTTGGATCAGGCCAATGGCCCATCCAGTCCAACACTCTAAGTCACATAAGAACATAAGAGAAGCCATGTTGGCTCAAGCCATTGGCCCATCCAGTCCAACACTCTGTGTCACATAAGAACATAAGAGAAGCCATGTTGGCTCAAGCCAATGGCCCATCCAGTCCAACACTCTGTGTCACATAAGAACATAAGAGAAGCCCTATTGGATCAGGCCAGTGGCCCATCCAGTCCAACGCTCTGTGTCGCATAAGAACATAAGAGAAGCCATGTTGGATCAGGCCAGTGGCCCATCCAGTCCAACACTCTGTGTCGCATAAGAACATAAGAGAAGCCATGTTGGATCAGGCCAATGGCCCATCCAGTCCAACACTCTGTGTCACATAAGAACAGAAGAGAAGCCATGTTGGATCAGGCCAATGGCCCATCCAGTCCAACACTCTGTATCACACAGTGGCCAATATATATATATATATATATACACACACACACACAGACACAGACACACACTGTGGCTAATAGCCACTGATGGACCTCTGCTCCATATTTTTATCTAACCCCCTCTTGAAGCTGGCTATGCTTGTAGCCGCCACCTTCTGTGGCAGTGAATTCCACATGTTAATCACCCTTTGGGTGAAGAAGTATTTGCTTTTATTCGTTATGAACATGAACTGGATCTATTTGAATAAATGTAAGCTTACTTTCCCCCCTGCTCTCAATACACCCAGAGCCGGCGCATCCATTAGGCAATATTAGGAAATTGCCTAGGGCCCCTGCCCTTGGGGGGGTGCATTGTTTCTGGGCGCTGAGCAGTTGGAGGAATTCCCCCAGCCCCTCAGCACCCAGAAACACCAGCAATTTCAGTCCTCAGCACTCTCCAAACTCGGAGAGCATCGAGGACTAAAAGCCCCGCGTTGTTTCTGGGCGCTGAGAGGTTGGACTCGCCCCCTCAGCACCCAGAAACAACCGCTGTGTGACATCATCATGCCGTGTGCACACTTTTTCCTGGGGGGGTGTGGTCAGGCGCAGGTCGGGGTTCTGCCTCGTACGGCAGGACTCCACACGCCAGCCCTGAATTTACCTCAGGAGATTTCTTTACAACACTCAGTATCATGCTTCTATGACTGCTATATTAACCAAATATTCCAGTACTAACTGGTTGAAATCACCACTTAAACCCGATCATAAATTACCATACAGGCCAAAGGAGGTGAGGTGTATGCGATCCGGGATTAGGGAAGGAAAGTCATTCAACTTTCCAGAAGAGGACAACAAAGATGGTGAGGGATCTGGAGACCAAGTCCTACGAGGAAAGGCTGAAGGAGCTGGGGATGTTTAGCCTGGAGAGGAAGCGGCTGAGAGGTGATAGGATCACCATCTTCAAGTACTTGAAGGGTTGTCCTATAGAGGATGGTGTGGAATTGTTTTCTGTGGCCCCAGAAGGCAGGACCAGAACCAATGGGTTGAAATTAAATCAAAAGAGTTTCCAGCTCAACATTAGGAAGAACTTCCTGACCGTTAGAGCAATTCCTCAGTGGAACAGGCTTCCTCAGGAGGTGGTGGGCTCTCCTTCCTTGGAGGTTTTTCAACAGAGGCTAGATGGCCATCTGACAGCAATGAAGATCCTGTGAATTTAGGGGGAGGTGTTTGTGAGTTTCCTGCATTGTGCGGGGGATTGGACTAGATGACCCTAGAGGTCCCTTCCAACTCTATGATTCTATGAATTTTTATTCCTGTCTCTCTCCACCCCCTAATGCAATGCTAACTGAAGTTTCGGAGCCTGATATGCGAATTCTGGAGGATGCTTGGGAGGACAGGACTAAAGACCCTCGTCCACAGCGACCCAATCTTTACCAGGATAAGTTCGAATCCAGCGACACCTTTAAGACCAACCAAGTGCTATTAAACATATAAGCTTTCATATCCACACATGCTTCTTCAGATACATTGAAATTACCAGTTACCAGTCCACAGATACAGGTAGAGGGCAAGCAGCAAATTAGCATAAACACAATAAACTGTGCTTAACAGTGCAAGGACCAACTTGGAATAGCATGTTTGGTTTGAGCCTACTTGTGAGGAAGGCAGGGTATAAGTGGAATAAAATAAATAAAATTATACGGTCATCCTTTATAGAAGAAGATGAAGGTATTGGATTTATATCCCGCCCTCCACTCCGAAGAGTCTCAGAGCAGTTCACAATCTTCTTTCCCTTCCCTCCCTTCTGGCAGAGGTTGTCCTTGAAAGGGCAGCTGCTGTGAGAGCCCTCTCAGCCCCACCCACCTCACAGGGTGTCTGTTGTGGGGGAGGAAGGTAAAGGAGATTGTGAGCCGCTCTGAGACTCTTCAGAGTGGAGGGCGGGATATAAATCCTGGATTTGGATTTATATCCTGCCCTCCACTCCGAAGAGTTTCAGAGTGGCTCACAATCTCCTTTACCTTCCTTCCCCACAACAGACACCCTGTGAGGTAGGTGAAGATATTGGATTTATATCCTGCCCTCCACTCCGAAGAGTCTCAGAGCAGCCTACAATCTCCTTTACCTCCCTCCCCCGCAACAGACACCCTGTGAGGTGGGTGGGGCTGAGAGGGCTCTCACAGCAGCTGCCCTTTCAAGGACAACCTCTGCCAGAGCTATGGCTGACCCAAGGCCATGCTAGCAGGTGCAAGTGGAGGAGTGGGGAATCAAACCCGGTTCTCCCAGATAAGAGTCCGCACACTTAACCATTACACCAAACTGGCTCTCCTGGTGAACATAGTGAAGGAAATAAATATATCAAAATCAGAGATAGATGAACAGATATATCCTTCTCAGGGCTTTTTTTGATCAGGAACGCAGTTCCAGCTGGCTTGGTTGTCAGTGGGTGTGGCCTAATATGTAAATAAATTCCCACTGGGCTTTTCCTAAAAAAAAAATCCCTGTGTGAAACAAAGGTGATGTCAGGGGGTGTGGCTTAATATGCAGGTGAGTCCCTGCTGGGGGTTCTTCCTACAAAAATAGCCCTGATCCTTCATAATTGCGGCATACGAGGCTTGTATGAAAGGAAAGGTCCCCTGTGCAAGCGCCAGTCGTTTCCGACTTTGGGGTGACGTTGCTTTCACGTTTTCACAGCAGACTTTTTATGGGGTGGTTTGCCATTGCCTTCCCCAGTTATTTACACTTTCTCCCCAGCAAACCAGGTCCTCATTTGACCGACCTCGGAAGGATGGAAAGCTGAGTCAACCTTGGGCCGGCTGCCTGAATCCAGCTTCCGCTGGAATCAAACTCAGGTTGTGAGCAGAGAGTTCAGATCATAGTACTGCAGTACTGCTGCTTTACCACTCTGTGCCACGGGGCTGCTTGTACTTACCTTTAAAAAAAAAAAAAAAAAAGCTAGTTATCCTAAATATGGGTCTTTCTGAAATCACAGACAGTTTGACCTTAAGTCACAAAACGTATCTTTAGACGGTCTGTGTTCATTATTCCTCCTGGTTATTACTATCTGATATCCTTTATCTTTTTGAGTTTGGGATCTCGTTTTGATCCTATCTCTCTTCTTCTTTACATTTTGTTGCCCCCATCAGATTTCCGACCACCCTCTGCTTCTTTATATTCACGCCTTTCTTCTGCTACTGAGTCCGAGGACTGTCTGTCTTCCTCTACGTGACGGTCCAAAAATTCTTGCGCCTTATATGTTGAATTCAAATCGAACCTTTTGTCTTGAAAAGTAAAAAGGACGCCTTCTGGTGTTTGCCATCTAAACTGAATATCGTTTTCTATCCGCCGAGTTGTTAATTTCTTGTATTTGTTTCCTCTCTGCCTCACGCTCCAGGGTACTTCTTTCAAAATTTTAATTTTAGCCCTAAAAGCCCTGATCCTGCTTAATTAAGGCATACGAGGCTTGTACTTACCTTTAAAAAAAAAAAAAAAAAGCGCTAGTTACCATACCAAACCTTTAGTGGCATAATAGATTCAAATAAAAAATACACAGAATATAAAAATTTAAACATTGGAGATAAAATCAAAATGAAACCGAGCTTGCAGATGCATTCGAACATGGTCAGAATGAAATTGAAGGATGTCAGCCAGAAATTTTGCCACAGCCTCACTAACCACCCCCTCGGTATCACTCAATAAATAATAACAGGGTGGCAGAATAGACAAATCTGGGGGGAAAGAAAGCTTGCCAAATAAATCTTTGCTGAGGTTATGGTAAAAAGAACAATCAAGCAATATATACTGGATTGAGTCAGGAGAAGAAGAAAAAAAAGAAAAAGAAAAAAAAGAAAAAGAAAAAGAAAAAAAAAGAAAAAGAAAAAAAAGAAAAAGAAAAAGAAGAAAAAGAAAAAAAAGAAAAAGAAAAAAAAGAAAAAAAAGAAAAAGAAAAAAAAAGAAAAAGAAAAAAAAGAAAAAGAAAAAAAAGAAAAAGAAAAAGAAAAAGAAGAAGAAGAAGAAGAAGAAGAAGAAGAAGAAGACGACGACGATGATGATGATGATGATGATATTGGATTTATATCCTGCCCTCCACTCCGAAGAGTCTCATTGCGGCTCACAATCTACTTTACCTTTCTTCCCCACAACAGACACCCTGTGAGGTAGATGAAGATATTGGATTTATATCCCGCCCTCCACTCCAAAGAGTCTCAGAGCGGCTCACAATCTCCTTTACCTTCCTCCCCCACACCCTGTGAGGTAGATGAAGATATTGGATTCATATCCCGCCTTCCACTCCAAAGAGTCTCAGAGCAGCTCACAATCTCCTTTCCCTTCCTCCCCCACAACAGACACCCTGTGAGGTAGATGAAGATATTGGATTTATATCCCGCCCTCCACTCCGAAGAGTCTCAGAGCGGCTCACAATCTCCTTTCCCTTCCTCCCCCACAACAGACACCATGTGAGGTAGGTGGGGCTGGAGAGGGCTCTCCCAGCAGCTGCCCTTTCAAGGACAACCTCTGCCAGAGCTATGGCTGACCCAAGGCCATGCCAGCAGGTGCAAGTGGAGGAGTGGGGAATCAAACCCGGTTCTCCCAGATAAGAGAGCGCTGGCTGACCCAAGGCCATGCCAGCAGGTGCAAGTGGAGGAGTGGGGAATCAATCCCGGTTCTCCCAGATAAGAGTCCGCACACTTAACCACTACACTAAACTGGCTCAGGAGTATTCGCTCCACAGGAGCAAAGTCTGTCGGCTAAAGGGACTCGCTGATATCTCCCTTGTAAAACTTTGGAGGGAAACGCGTTTAGTCTAGCCAACATAAATGCCCTGCGATGACTTGGGGAAGGGGGGGGGAAGGTAGTTATCCTAAATATTGGTCTTTCTCACATCACAGCCAGGTTCACCTTAAGTCACAAAACGTAATGAACCAATAAGACTTACGAAAATCAGGAGAGTATTATTCACGTAGATCCAGTTCACATTCAAGTTGTAGTGGAAAGAAAGATCTAGAGCAGGGGTGTCGAATTCATTTGCTATGAGAGCTGGATCTGACATAAATGAGCCCTTGCTGGGCCAGACCATGTATGTCATAAAATGTAATGCCAGGTAGCAGAGATATAAATGCAAACAAACACAAAAGACAAACACCATGATTTTTTAAGAAACTTAAAATAAAACATGCTTAAAACATTAGCACTTGTTCGTCTTAAAGGTACTTTCTTTGTGTCTCTCCCATGCAATCCAGGCTCTCTCAATCGCACAGCAGAGCTACTGAGCCAAGCATCTCTTCCTTCTATTGGCTGAGGCTCATCCCCTTCCTGGTTCCCCTGGGGAAGGCAGGAAGGAGCCAGAGATTCCTTTGAAGCAAGCTATCCCTCCCCACTTCCTCTCCAAGGGAGAAGTCTCAGCCAGTGGAGAAAATAGAGGCTTTGCTCTGTAGCTCCTCTGCGATTGAGCAAGCCTTGAAAAGCAAGCTGAGATGCAGAAGGAATCAAGAGAGAGGGAGAAGGAAGCAGAGGACAGCCAATTGCTCAAGGGCCTGATAGGAGCCTGATTTGACCCTCGGGCCACATGTTTAACGCCCCTGATCTAGAGTTCCCTTTAAGCTGTGTGCATGAGTGGAAGGCCCACTCAACAACAGGAAGCCCCACTCAACAACAATCTGGAGTTGCACAGGCTCTTTCTTTGCACTGTCCATTGCCCATATTAAAATTACAGCAGCTATATTTTGCTCAGGATGTAAACTGCTCCAATCAGTGTGCGTCAGGGTGTCACGAGCTGGGGCCAGGCCAGGCGAAGTCCAGGGGCAGTCCAAGGTCTGTAGCTGGTGAGCAAATAATAATAATAATAATAATAATATTTTATTTTTATATCCCGCCCTCCCCGCCAGGCGGGCTCAGGGCGGCTAACAGACATGGGGGTTCAAAGCGCCAAAACTGAATCACCGTCCAGGTATCGCAGGTCAGAGGTCCAGAAGCCGAAGTCAGGGGGTACAAAAGTCAAAGCCAACATCAAGGGGTCCAGAAGCCAAAGTCAGAAGCCAAAGTGGATGCTAGAATGTCAGGTAAGTGACTAGTAGCTTCCACAAAGCCTTCTCCCAAAGCCCACAGCTATATAGCCCTCTGCTGTCTGATGCCCGTTTGGACTAATTGCTGACTCAGAGGGCGGCCAGGATCCTGCTGAGACTCCAGCATCCTCATTCCTAGAGGGGTCAGGATCCTTTTAGAACTCAGGGCTCAGGGAGCGTCTTGCTCGTGAGCATGCCGCCCTCCTCCGATCCCTGAGGTCCTGACGAAGGCGGTCACACACACGAGCCACCCGAGAGGGCGAGGCAGGGGGGCTTGGATCTTCTCCAGCAGGAAGCAGGGGCACTGGTGCAGGTGGCAGGGGCACAGTTTCTTCTGCAGGCTCAGCTTCTTCTGCAGGGTCCCCAGCACCCATGACACAGGGGAAGGGGGAAATGTGAAATTGAAGGAAACATTGGCCTACCTGTATTGTAACTTGGTATGATCTCATGAGGACTCTCCAATCTTCTCTTTCTGAGCATTTGAATCGGTTCTAGAAGATTCCATCTGCAGGTGAGCCAGCTTTTCAGCTAGTGAGGTGTGCGTTAGCCATATGCAAGGAAAAAAAGGTTTTCGTAAACAGCTTGCCTTTTTAGAAATCTGGTTTGGTTTTTTTAAAAAAAAATGTAACGACATTAAATTTCTAGTTTATATTGCAATATTCCCTAATTCGTAACGTTACTTCCTGCAGGACCTCGTAGAAAGAAAACACGGACATGCAAATGAAATAAGTAAATAATAGCTAAGTAAATTTTTTTCCAGCCAGGTGAGGCAATGAAAGCAGCATATGAACATATGTAACTGCCTTCTACTGAATCAGACCCTCGATCCATCAAGTCAGTCTTGTCTACTCAGACTGGCAGCGGCTCTCCAGGGCCTCAAGCTGAGGTTTTTCATGCCTACTTGCCTGGACCCTTTTGAGTTGGAGATGCCGGGGATTGAACCTGGGACCTCCTGTTTACCAAGCAGATGCTCCACCACTGAGCCACCGTCCCTCCCCTGCTCTCCATGGTCTCAAGCTGAGGTTTTCCATGCCTACTTGCCTGGACCCTTTTGAGTTGGAGATGCCGGGGATTTAACCTGGGACCTCCTGTTTACCAAGCAGATGCTCCACCACTGAGCCACTGTCCCTCCCCTGCTCTCCATGGTCTCAAGCTGAGGTTTTTCCACGCCTACTCACCTGGACCCTTTTTAGTTGGAGATGCCGGGGATTGAACCGGGGACTTTCTGCTTCCCAAGCAGATGCTCTACTACTGAGCCACCGTCCCTCCCCTGCTCTCCAGGGTCTCCAGCTGAGTTTTTTCACGCCTACTCGCCTGGACCCTTTTTAGTTGGAGATGCCAGGGATTGAACCAGGGACCTTCTGCTTCCCAAGCAGATGCTCTGCCACTGAGCCACCATCCCTCCCCTGCTCTCCAGGGTCTCCAGCTGAGTTTTTTCACGCCTACTCGCCTGGACCCTTTTTAGTTGGAGATGCCGGGGATTGAACCGGGGACCTTCTGCTTCCCAAGCAGATGCTCTGCCACTGAGCCACCGTCCCTCCCCTGCTCTCCAGGGTCTCAAGCTGAGGTTTTTCCATGCCTACTTGCCTGGACCCTTTTTAGTTGGAGATGTCGGGGATTGAACCAGGGACCTTCTGCTTCCCAAGCAGATGCTCTACCACTTAGCTACCGTCCCTCCCCTGCTCTCCAGGGTCTCCAGCTGAGTTTTTTCACGCCTACTCGCCTGGACCCTTTTTAGTTGGAGATGCCGGGAATTGAACTGCGGACCTTCTGCTTCCCAAGCAGATGCTCTGCCACTGAGCCACCGTCCCTCCCCAATACGTTGATATGCTACCCCACCCCCACTTTCTACCTCCAACTACATCAAAGGACGTTATCAAGTCCTTCTTTACTAAATAGGGTCTCCTACAAGGGTTTCCAATCCCCAGGTGGGGGCAGGGGATCCCTCGTTTTGGAGGCCCTCCCCCCGCTTCAGAGTCATCAGAAAGAGGGAGGGGGAGAATGTCTCCTGGGCACTCCATTATTCCCTATAGAGACCAATTCCATAGGGTATAATGGATAATTGATCCACAGGTATCTGGGGCTCGGGGTGAGGCTGTCTTTTGAGGTTTAGGCACCAAAATTTCAGCATAGCATCCAGCCCTTCTCCTCAAAACACCCTCCAAGTTTCATAAGCAGTGGTTCAGGGGGACCAATTCTATGAGCCCCCCAAAAAGTGCCTCTATCCTTCATTATTTCCAATGGAGGGAGATGTGGTGTTCAGTCCCTTTAAATGGGATGGGCAGAACTCCCTTTGGAGTTTCATTGTGCTTGTCACACTGTTGCTCCTGGTTCCACCCCAATGTCTCCTGACTCCACCCCCAATGTCTCCTGACTCCACCCCCAAAGTCTCCAAAGTCTCTTGACTCCACCCCCAAAGGAAGTACTTCTTCACCCAAAGGGTGAATAACATGTGGAATTCACTGCCACAGGAGGTGGTGGCGGCCACAAGTATAGCCACCTTCAAGAAGGGTTTAGATAAAAATATGGAGCACAGGTCCATCAGTGGCTATTAGCCACAGTGTATGTGTGTATATAAATTTTTTTGCCACTGTGTGACACAGAGTGTTGGACTTGATGGGCCATTGGCCTGATCCAACATGGCTTCTCTCATGTTCTTATGTCTCCTGGCTCCACCTGCAAAGTCTCCAGATATTTCTTGAATTGGACTTGGCAACCCTATCTCCTACTCTACCCATCCCTAGCAATACAGGGCTCAAAATACTGGTGCTTCATACAGGTTCTAGGGCTAAACATTACAAAGAACTTCCTGACAGAGTAGGAATTAATTAACTCAATATTCATTAACTCAAACGTGCAAAAATATTATTATTTTACTTGGATAAGATCAATAAACGTATGCCGTGAAGGACCCAGGCAGCAAAGACAGAAAAAGATAAATGTATTAATCAAATACTATAACAATTGATGTAACAGTTACAAAAATAGAAAAGAATCGACACAGAGTATTCTATAAATACCCAGGGTCAAATGACCGTTCCCAACTCCCAGAGGGGAAATCTGTGGAGATGGTGCATTGATCCATGTTATAGAAAAAAGTACTGTGATCCTGTGTAATGTTGGGAGAAAAGGCTGAAGAACTTGATAAGCGAACCATGAGGATTCCTTTAATAAGCGGTTCCTTATTCTTTCCGTCGAAATCACGAATGGAACACCAAAAGACTCCAGTTTATTTTGAAGAGGGGATTGCCGGTGAGAGCCCGATGCAGTGACTTTGTGGGGGTTTTCAAACAATACGTGTTCCCTTATCTTATTTTAGAAGAGCCCCGTGACGCAGAGAGTTAAAGCTGCAGCACTGCAGTCCTGAGCTTTGCTCACGACCTGAGTTTGATCCCCAGCGGAAGCTGGTTTCAGGTAGCCGGCTCCAGGTTGACTAAGCCTTCCATCGTTCCGAGGTCGGTCAAATGAGTACCCAGCTTGCTGGGGGGAAAAGTGTAGATGACTGGGGAAGGCAATGGCAAACCACCCCGTCAAAAGTCTGCCGTGAAAACGTTGTGAAAGCAGCGTCACCCCAGAGTCGGAAACGACTGGTGCTTGCACGGGGGACGACCTTGACCTTTTAAATATATAATGAAATAATTACACAACTCACGGCCCGGTTGCTAACAGGCTAACAGGCCACGGACCGGGACCAGTCCACGGATCTGGGGTTGGGGACCCCTGCTTCAGAACGTTTTGTGTTCTCGCTTGATTGATGGATGGATGGATTGATTTGTGCCAACAGAGAAGAAGGATGTCTGGATCCAGTTACCTTTCAGTCAGTAAGTGCACCCCTCCCCCAGTTCCTTCTGGTGTCAAATCAACCGGCGGCACAAAACAGAGGCTTGAGCGCAAACCCAATCAGGGAGCCTTAACACGGATGGCTTAAAGTGAGTTGTGAGTCGTTTATTGCATCTTCTGACCTCGGCTTGGCCGGATTGGAGATTGGAAGCCTTCGCAAGCGGTTAAACTGAGCCGCTCTCGAGACACTTAAAAAGTTCTGGCACTCCTACTGAAGGCTCGTAAAGTTGTAAATAACGTGCCTCCGACAATCCTAAAGCCTGGGAAAGCCTCCTCCAGAAACTCAGCCTTTATCTTCCTCCCACCCCCCCCAGCTGTGTCTTCTGTCACTCTAATTCAAACTGACAACAGATGCCTGAAAAAAATAGAAGGGTGAAGGCAGTTTGAGATGATGTTTCAGAAGTCTCCCTTCGCATTTGTTGGAAGGAAGCTCACTCAGGGCCAGACACAGCGGAACCCCGCATGCTTAGTAGTACACCCTTGGAGTACAGCCTAAGAACATAAGAGAAGCCATGTTAGATCAGGCCAATGGCCCATCCAGTCCAACACTCTGTGTCACACAGTGGCAAAAAAATTTTATATATACACACACACTGTGGCTAATAGCCACTGATGGACCTCTGCTCCATATTTTTATCCAAACCCCTCTTGAAGCTGGCTATGCTTGTGGCCACCGCCACCTTTTGTGGCAGTGAATTCCACATGTTAATCACCCTTTGGGTGAAGAAGTACTTCCTTTTATCCGTTTTAACCTGGCTGCTCAGCAATTTCATCGAATGCCCACGAGTTCTTGTATTGTGAGAAAGGGAGAAAAGGACTTCTTTCTCTACTTTCTCCATCCCATGCATTATCTTGTAAACCTTTATCATGTCACCCCGCAGTCGACGTTTCTCCAAGCTAAAGAATCCCAAGAGTTTCAACCTTTCTTCATAGGGAAAGTGTTCCAGTCCTTTAATCATTCTAGTTGCCCTTTTCTGGACTTTCTCCAATGCTATAATATCCTTTTTGAGGTGCGGCGACCAGAACTGCACACAGTACTCCAAATGAGACCGCACCATACAGGGGCATTATGATACTGGCTGATTTGTTTTCAATTCCCTTCCTAATAATTCCCAGCATGGCATTGGCCTTTTTTATTGCAAACGCACACTGTCTTGACAAGTCCAATTCAAGAAATATCTTGACAAGCCTAGAGTTGCCAAGTCCAATTCAAGAAATACCTGGGGGCTTTGGGGTGGAGCCAGGAGACATTGGGGGTGGAGCCGGGAGCAAGGGTATGACAAGCATGATTGAACTCCAAAGGGAGTTCTGGCCATCACATTTTCAATGCCTTCCTTCCATAGGAAATAATGAAGGCTAGGGGCACCTTCTTTGGGGGCTCCTAGAATTGGACCCCCTGGTCCAATCCTTTTGAGATTTTGGGGAGAGGCACTAGATGCTATGCTGAAAATTTGGGGCTTCTACCTCAAACAACAGGCCCCAACCAGAGCCCCAGATACCTGTGGATCAATTCTCCATTATTTCCTATGGGAATAAGTCTCCATAGGGAATAATAGACTTCCCAGCAGACATTTCCCTCCTCTCCCCCCGTTTTCTGATAACCCTGAAGTGGGGGGAGGGCCTCCAAACTGGGGGATCCCCTGCCCCCACCTGGGGATTGGCAACCCTAGTGCAGGCCCGTGTTGTTTCCCCCCCCCCCCAGTGTAAAAAGCAACACAAGGGAAGGTGCTTATTGCTGGAGTGTGCTAGACTCAGGCTAAACATACATCACTCTTAAGGGTGTATAGCGGGGTTGGCCAGTATAGCGGGAAGAGCCAGTTTGGTGTAGTGGTTAAGTGTGCGGACTCTTATCTGGGAGAACCAGGTTTGATTCCCCACTCCTCCACTTGCACCTGCTAGCATGGCCTTGGGTCAGCCATAGCTCTGGCAGAGGCTGTCCTTGAAAGGGCAGCTGCTGTGAGAGCCCTCTCCAGCCCACCCACCTCACAGGGTGTCTGTTGTGGGGGAGGAAGGGAAAGGAGATTGTGAGCCGCTCTGAGACTCTTCGGAGCGGAGGGCGGGATATAAATCCAATATCCTCATCTACCTCACAGGGTGTTTGTTGTGGGGAAGGAAGGTAAAGGAGATTGTGAGCCGCTCTGAGACTCTTCAGAGTGGAGGGCGGGATATAAATCCAATATCTTCTTCTTCTTCTTCTTCTTCTTCTTCTTGGCCAACGGTAGCTCTCCAGATGTTTTTTTGCCTACAACTCCCATCAGCCCCAGCCAGCATGGCCAATGACCGGGGCTGATGGGAATTGTAGTCAAAAACATCTGGAGAGCTACAATTGGCCACCCCTGGTGTATATTCATTGGTCTCCGTTGGGTGCATTCACACACACACTAAATAATGTGCTTTGCAACTGGATTTTTACTGTAAAAAGGTAAAGGTAGTCCCCTGCGCAAGCACCAGTCATCTCCGACTCTGGGGTGACATCGCAGCACAACGTTTTCGCGGTAGACTTTTTACAGGGTGGTTTGCCGTTGCCTTCCCCAGTCATTTACACTTTCTCCTCAGCATTTTACCAACCTTGGAAGGATGGAAGGCTGAGTCAATCTGGAGCTGGCTACCTGAACCCACCTTCCGTCGGGATCAAACTCAGGTCATAAGCAGAGAGCTTGGACTGCAGTGCTGCAGCTTTACCACTCTGTGCCGCAGGGAAGAATAGCGAAACGCATGTGCAAACAGTTGCCGTGCAAAAGCACCCTTCGTGCGCATTTCTTGTTGGAGAAGCCATCTACTGCTGTCCCCCTTTCCCTGTAATCTGACTGGAAACTTAAGCAATGCACAAAAGCGCATAGAATCAGGTTCATGTTTAAATTTGAGAAAATGCTCAACCAGAGGAGCATCTGTCATGTGATTTTTCACCCTAGATTTGTGCTCCAACACGCATGAGAATAGACTTTGCACAATCGAGGGACAGCACCGGGAATACGGGCGGCCACTTTAAATGCGGAGCCGGTTCAGCATGTGGTTTATATATGCAAACGACTGAATTTATTCATCTGGATACTGGTTATAAAGTTTTTTTGAGAGAGATTATGACCTGCGTGACTCTGCCCATGTAAAAAAATCTATTTGGGCGTGTTGGAGCACAAATCTAGGGTGAAAAGTCATGTGACAGATGCTCCTCTGGTTGAGCATTTTCTCAGATTTAAACGTGAACCTGATTCTATGCGCTTTTGTGTATTGCTTAAGTTTCCATTCAGATGACAGGGAAAGGTGGACAGTGGCAGGTGGGCTTCTCCAACAAGAAATGCGCCTGATTTTTAGATTAAGAACTTTAACTCCTCATGGGGTGCAGCCAGACGTACCATTAGTGGCGACACAGCTCCGTCTCACTGACGGATTAAATGTGTTCGTTCAGACATCCACATCTGGCAATCGAGCGTCATCCAGGGTCATTCGACTTGCTGCGGATCAGTGCCGCATTAATTTTGACAGCGCAACAGCTTTTTCAAAACAGCGGCACAAAATCGGCTTTTTCCTGTTTAGACAGCTCACGCGCGATACTGCCCCTTGGAATGTTTACCGCCCCTCCCACCTTTTTTTTTTTTAAAAAAAAAAGCCGCAGCAGACATGCGCATTGCCAGATCATCCGGGAATTTGAGGTGACGCTTCTGCTTCTCCAATCAACACAGGATCGGAGGGGGGGGGGAACGTTATCCCACTCTTCAGAACAGGGAAAAAAACTTTTTTTTTTCAATATGAACATATGAAGACGCCTTATACTGAATCAGACCCTTGGTCCATCAAAGTCAGTATTGTCTTCTCAGACTGGCAGCGGCTCTCCAGGGTCTCAAGCTGAGGTTTTCCACACCTATTTGCCTGGACCCTTTTTTGGAGATGCCAGGGATTGAACCTGGGACCTTCTGCTTCCCAAGCAGATGCTCTACCCCTGAGCCACCGTCCCTCCCCAGATATCATTGTCACTGCCAATTTCTAGGAAATTAATTCCTGGCAGTCCCCTGCTTTGAATCCGCAATGTTAATTCCGGAAATTTTCCCCCTTCCTCCCTGCCTCTGAAGCATTGTTTGATTTCGCACCTCCAAACAGTTGGACACATGTTCAATGGAAGCCCCCCCCCCCTCCCAGAAATCAACTTTTGATCACGCATGCTCCAAGAAAAGAGCGTGATAGTTTTGGATGTCTGATCGCTCAACAACAGGATGAGTCGCATTCTTGGATGCTCGTCTGAACAGCCCTGCATCGAATCAATATTCAGCGGTTCAAATTTGAGCGCCACACACACACTTTTAATGTGAGACACTGCTTTTTTAATTGTAAGACACTGCTATAGTTTGTCACACTGTATCTTTAAGGAATGCCTAAGGGTGTGATATATAAGCTGCTTGTAACTTTTTACTCTAGCACTATTCAAGTGCCTCTCAATGTTGTAATACAGGGGTCCTTAAACTTTTTAAATAGGGGCCAATTCACTGTCCCTCAGACTGTTGGAGGGCCGGACTGCCATTACTGTACAAGGCCGCGGGCCGTCAGTTCTCCGTCTTCTGCATCTCTCTCCCTTCCCCACACCACACACCCCAGCCTGGGAACTCACCTCATCTCAGTATCACCTCACACTCTGTCTCAGCCGCCTCAGCCCAGTGCCGGAAGTGTGCGTTGCTAACGCGAGTTTAGGTCGAACGTCACTTCTGGTCTGATTTTGCCATAACCCGGCGGGCCGCATAAACGTCCTCAGCGGGCCGTAGTTTGAGGACCCCTGTTGTAATAGAACGGCCCAGTTTTTACCCAGAATATGAAAAAGATGTGAAAAGGTATATTTTAAATGTTAAGTATTGTATAAAAATATGTTGGCTTATGTGTACACAGTATAATATTTCATATTATGGTTTTGTTATGTATCTATGATTTCTTTGCAGCTAGAAGAAACTTGTGCGAAACAAGGGCTCCGACGACCTCGTTCTTTTCTGGACTGCTGGCCGCATATATTAAAAGGAATTGATCAATTCCATATTTATTTCACCGGGATTCTCTTGGATGAACTTAGCATTGATTTGCTGCAAATATCGGACTGATTCCCGGTAAATACGTTCCTTGTTTGTACAAGACAACCATATGCTTCTTCCTGGTGGTGGCGGCTACAGGCATAGCCAGCTTTAAGAGGGGATTGGATAAAAATATGGAGCAGAGGTCCATCAGTGGCTATTAGCCACAGTACATATATGTGTGTGTGTGTGTATACACACACATATATTGGCCACTGTGTGACACAGAGTGTTGGACTGGATGGGCCATTGGTCTGATCCAACATGGCTTCTCTCATGTTCTTATGTGACACAGAGTGTTGGACTGGATGGGCCACTGGCCTGATCCAACAGGGCTTCTCTTATGTTCTTATGTGACACAGAGTGTTGGATTGGATGGGCCATTGGCCTGATCCAACATGGCTTCTCTTATGTTCTTATGTGACACAGAGTGTTGGACTGGATGGGCCACTGGCCTGATCCAACAGGGCTTCTCTTATGTTCTTATGTGACACAGAGTGTTGGACTGGATGGGCCACTGGCCTGATCCAACATGGCTTCTCTTATGTTCTTATGTGACACAGAGTGTTGGACTGGATGGGCCATTGGCCTGATCCAACATGGCTTCTCTTATGTTCTTATGTGACACAGAGTGTTGGATTGGATGGGCCATTGGCCTGATCCAACATGGCTTCTCTTATGTTCTTATGTGACACAGAGTGTTGGACTGGATGGGCCATTGGCCTGATCCAACAGGGCTTCTCCTATGTGACACAGAGTGTTGGAATGGAGGGGCCACTGCCTGATTCAACATGGCTTCTCTAATGTTCTTATGTGACACAGAGTGTTGGACTGGAGGGGCCACTGGCCTGATCCAACAGGGCTTCTCTTATGTTCTTATGTGACACAGAGTGTTGGACTGTATGGGCCATTAGCCTGATCCAACAGGGCTTCTCTTATGTGACACAGAGTGTTGGACTGGAGGGGCCACTGGCCTGATCCAACAGGGCTTCTCTTGTGTTCTTATGTAACACAGAATGGATAGGCCACCGGCCTGATCCAACAGGGCTTCTCTTATGTCCTTATGTGACACAGAGTGTTGGACTGGAGGGGCCACTGGCCTGATCCAACATGGCTTCTCTTATGTTCTTATGTGACTCAGAGTGTTGGACTGGATGGGCCATTGGTCTGATCCAACATGGCTTCTCTTATGTTCTTATGTTCTTGTTTTAGAGGACCAATTGCATGGCCTATTGTGAATCAATATTCACATAATCAATAATCAAATATTTATTGCTTATTTGGTTTGCTTCTTTGTTGTACGAAGGCTGGTTTTCACGGAAAGCTTAGTGCTTTGGATTCCTCTGCCCACCTGGAGGTTGGCAACCCTAAGATGGGCTGAGGAATGTCTGGAAAGCAATTGCACTGATTTCGTCCCCTTCCTGCCTGTTCTCTCCCCAAAAACAGGGGGAGTGGACTTTTAAAACTCAGAGTGAAGGTTTGGCTCCTTTCAGACCTCCGAAGGACAAATGCATTTCTTCACAAGCCCTTTAACCAATTTTCAGACCATAAGACAACCCATCCTCTCGCCCCACAGCTGCCCTCGGGGTCCCTAGCCTGAGGCTGAAGTGTGGAACGGCCTTCAGACTTCAGGGCAGCCTTTCCCTCACAGGTGGGTCTCAGGCCTTGCTGCCAGTTTCCCTGCAAGCCCCCTCCGAGCCTCAGGATTGGGCCTGGTGAAAATGGAGGGAAAACGGAAGCCAATCATTCTTGAGGAGGCGGAGCCTTCAGAGAGCATATAAGGCCTTGCAGAGGGCGAAGCGCTGCAGGTCTGAGGCAGGTCTGAGGGGGTGTGAGAGGTGGGAGGTGATTGGCAAGGAGGGTGCAATTAGGGTTGCCAGCCTCCAGGTGGGGCCTGGAGATCTCCCGCTTTTACAACTGGTCTCCAGCTGGCAGAGATCAGCTCCCCTGGAGATAATACCACAAACAACACCAATAATACCAGCAATAATGCTATCACACTGTAAGTGGGTAAACGTGTTCTTGTTTAGTGCAAAATAAAATAAGATAGGAAAAGGAAAGGTCCCCTGTGCAAGCACCAGTCGTTTCGGACTCTGGGGTGATGTTGCTTTCACAACGTTTTCACGGCAGACTTTTTACGGGGTGGTTTGCCCTTGCCTTCCCCAGTCATCTACACTTTCCCCCAGCAAGCTGGGGACTCATTTGACCGACCTCGGAAGGATGGAAGGCTGAGTCAACCTGAGCTGGCTACCTGAACCAGCTTCCACTGGGATCAAACCTAGGTCGTGAGCAGAGGGCTCCAACTGCAGTAACTGCAGATTTACCACTCTGCGCCACAGGGTATAGGGAGGCATGTACATCCAATATCATCATCTTCTCCTTCCTTCCTTCCCTCCCTCCCATCTTGTGGCTCTCAAACATCTGACATTTACTCTTTGTGGCTCTTACATTAAACAAATTTGGCCATCCTTGTCGATGCTGACCTTAATTAACCAAGGGTCTGCTTCGGTGTTTAAAAAGGTAAAGGTAGTCCCCTGCGCAAGCACCAGTCATTTCCGACTCTGGGATGACGTCACATCACAACGTTTTCACGGCAGACTTTTTACAGGGTGGTTTGCCCTTGCCTTCCCCAGTCATCTACACTTTCCCCCGAGCAAGCTGGGGACTCATTTGACAAACCTCGGAAGGATGGAAGGCTGAGTCAACCTCGAGCCAGCTACCTGAACCCAGCTTCCATCAGGGATTGAACTCAGGTCGTGAGCAGAGCTTAGGACTGCATTACTGCAGCTTTAACACTCTGCGCAACGGGGCTCTTCTAAAATAAGATAAGGGAACACGTATTGTTTGAAAACCCCCACAAAGTCACTGCATCGGGCTCTCACCGGCAATCCCCTCTTCAAAATAAACTGGAGTCTTTTGGTGTTCCATTCATGATTGAGACGGAAAGAATAAGGAACCGCTTATTAAAGGAATCTCATGGTTTCGCTTGTCAAGTTCTTCAGCCTTTTCTCCCAACATTACATGGGGCCACAGTACTTTTTTCTATAACACGGATCAATGCATCATCTCCACAGATTTCCCATCTGGGAGTTGGGAACCGTCATTTGACCCTGGGTATTTACAGAATACTCTGTGTCGATTCTTTTCTATTTTTGCAACTGTTACATCAATTGTTATAGTATTTGATTAATACATTTATCTTTTTCTGTCTTTGCTGCCTGGGTCCTTCACGGCATACGTTTATTGATCTTACCAAGTAAAATAATAATATTTTTTGCACGTCTGAATTATTAATTTGGATTGATTGTAATGGGGTTGTAGAATGGGGATGGATACCGTGGTTAATATCGCATTAAATCAATACCATTTTTTTTTCCTTAGTAAAGGCTACAGAAAGGTGTCTCATGGAAGAAAAGAAAACAGAAAAAAAAATATGTGAGTGTGGCGTCCAACTTAATGGATAGCTGAAATAGCAGGTGTGTTTGCCTTTTCCTTTTTCCGCGTTAGCAGGGATTGCTTTGTTTATTGTGGAAAGATTTAATTTTGCATATAATTTTTGAAAACAATGACGATATTATTGTACACTAGTCTATAATCTGAAGAAGATGGCACAAAACTAAATCGCCAGTACCTTACACCTGCAAGAGTGTCCTCCTTCTCAAAATCTACCTCACCCTTGTGCTGGAAAAAATGCGGTCAACTAGGCACCTTTCCTTACTGTTGGTGGGAATGCCTGTCAACTGCAAATGTTTGGATTGATGTTCTTCATTCCATCGAATTTATCACTTCCTACCAGATACCCTTTCAATTCTGCTGCATCTTTCTTAATTTATGGGGCTCGCTTGCTATTCCTAGAATAAGACAAGAACTAATTATTAGCTTGCTAGTTGCTGCTAAACCCTCGATTGCCCCCATGATGACCACCTGGTTCTCCAAAGTGTGGAAACACTTCATTGGGGGGGGGGGTGGAATTCATTCTAACTTGCAACAATCTGATTTTTCTAACTTTTCTGCTAAATGGTTTCCTTTTATTGATTATGTTAACCCTCTAGAACTTCCTCCTTTCAATTCCTTTCGAATGTCTGTGTTTCTCTTCTAACTCTTTGCTATGCTTCACCTAGTTCTTGTTTTTGTTTTATGGCACAGGAGTGGTGATTTTTGCTTATGTGGCATAGAGAGAGTCAAAGTTTGTGCAGTGGTGAAATGTGCGGACTCTTATCTGGGAGAACCGGGTTTGATTCCTCACTCCTCCACTTGCACCTGCTGGAATGGCCTTGGGCCAGCTATAGCTCTGGCAGAGGTTGTCCTTGAAAGGGCAGCTGCTGTGAGAGCCCTCTCAGCCCCACCCACCTCACAGGGTGTCTGTTGTGGGGGAAGAAGATAAAGGAGATTGTGAGCTGCTCTGAGACTCTAAGATTTGCAGTGGAGGGCAGGTATATAAATCCAATATCATCATTATCCTCTTCTTCTTCTTGTTGTTTATTATTATTATCCTCTCTTATTTCCATTTCTGACTTCCTGTATTTCTAATTGATTTACAGTGCTTAATGATTGTAATGGGTCTCTGTTTTATTTTTTGTCTGATTCCTTTTCAATAGGTGTGTTAATTGTATAGCAGTATTAGATCATTCTTTTTTTGTATATGTGTGAGATTATTTAACTTATTTATTTATTGAGATCTGCTTTGTTGCTTATATACTATCCATCTACACATTTATAATAATAATAATAATAATAATAAATTTTATTTATATCCCGCCCTCCCCGCCTAGGCAGGCTCAGGGCGGCTGACAAGAGTTCGATAAAATTATACAATATAAAATATACCATATAAGGTAATTTAAAACAACATTTAAGTTATACATTGATTTAAAACAACAATCTAAAACCAGTTCCAAATGTCTGGATCATTCTATAGTTTAAACGGCGGTGATCTTCCTGATGTTATCTGTACACTTGTATTATGGCAGGGGTCACTAGATAAATAGTTGGTAATTAAACAGCCATCCTATCAAGTTCTACAAACGCCTGCTTGAAAAGGATGGTCTTACAGGCCCTGCGGAATTGGTCCAAATTCCGCAGGGCCCGTACCTCCTCCGGAAGTTGATTCCAAAGGCACGGGGCTATAACAGAGAAGGCCCGTGCCCGTGTACTCTGTAATTTCGCCTCCTTTGGCCCAGGGATAGTCAGCGTGTTCTTCCTGCCGACCTCAGTGCTCTTTGGGGCTCATATGGGAGAGACGGTCCCTCAGGTAGGCAGGTCCTCGGCCATATAGGGCTTTAAAGGTAATAACCAGCACTTTGTATCGGACCCGGTATGTAACTGGCAGCCAGTGCAGTTCACGCAGCCCCGGCTGTATATGCTCCCATTTCGGAGTCCCAATAACAGCCTGGCCGCCGCGTTCTGCACTAGCTGCAGCTTCCGGGTTCGACACAAAGGCAGCCCCATGTAGAGGGCATTGCAGTAGTCTAGTCTTGAGGTGACCGTCGCATGGATCACTGTTGCCAGGTCCCGGCGCTCCAGGAAAGGAGCCAGCTGCCTTGCCCGCTTCAGGTGGAAGAATGCCGACTTGGCAGTGGCCGCTACCTGGGCCTCCATTGATAGTGAAGGCTCCAGTAGGACTCCCAGGCTCTTGACCCGGCCCGCCGCCTTCAGCGGCGCACGTCAAAAACCGGAGGGTATTTCCCTTCCCAGAGCACCACGCCCCACGCAAAGGACCTCTGTCTTCGTCGGGTTCAGCTCAACCCACTCAGCCTAAGCCAAGTTGCCACGGCCTGCAATGCCCGGTCTAAGTTCACTGGAACGCAGTCAGGCCGGCCATCCATTAGCAGATAGAGCTGGGTGTCATCCGCATATTGATGACAGCCCAGTCCAAAACTCCGGGCAATCTGGGCAAGGGGGCGCATGTAGATGTTAAATAACATCGGGGAGAGAACTGCTCCCTGAGGCACCCCACAATCTAGTGTGCGCCTCCGGGAAAGCTCACCCCCGATTGCCACCCTTTGTCCCCGACCTTTGAGGAAGGAGGAGAGCCATTGTAAGGCCAGCCCCCTGACCCCTATGTCGGCGAGGCGGCGGGTCAGTAGCCGGTGGTCGACCGTGTCGAACGCTGCCGACAGGTCTAACAGCATCAGCACCGCCACGCCTCTTCGATCCAGTTGCCGGTGGAGGTCATCTGCCAAGGCGACCAGCACTGTCTCCGTCCCGTGGCCCGGGCGAAAGCCGGACTGGCAAGGGTCTAGGACGGAAGCGTCATCCAGAAAACCCTGTAGTTGCAGCGCCACTGCCCTCTCAATAATTTTACCTAAAAACGGTAAATTAGAGACCGGTCGGTAATTTGCCAATTCGGCCGGATCTGCTGTGCATTTTTTCAAGAGGGGGCGGACCAAAGCTCTTTCAGAGGTGATGGGAAACGCCCCTCCGAGAGGGATCTATTTATTATGTCCCGTAAAGGACATCTAAGCTCCCTCTGGCAAGCTTTAATCAACCAGGAGGGGCAAGGGTCCAAATCGCAAGTTGTTGGGCGCGCAACAGAGAGAATTCCATCGACTTCCTCCAGGCTGAGCGGGTCAAACCGACCCAACTCCAAACCCGAAGACAGGCGCGGAGCCTCAAGTTCCCGTATTGCATCCATGTGATAGGCAGGTCTTGGCGGAGCGACGTGATTTTATCTGCAAAATATTTCGCAAAAGCCTCACAGCCAATCTCTAATTCCCTAACATTTGGTTTGCCTTGAGGCAATGTAGTAAGATCTCCAATTATTCTAAATAATTGTGCCGGGCGCGAATCTGCAGATGCAATCTTGGCTGCAAAGTAATCTTTCTTTGCAGCCTTGACTGCCATCTCATAAGACTTCATAAACGTTCTATAAGATGTTCTCGTCGCTTCGTCCCGAGTATGCCGCCACTGCCTCTCTAGTCGTCTGAGCCCCTGTTTCAGCCGGCGTAGCTCCAGGGTATACCATGGGGCCAGCCTCCTGCGAGGGCGCAGAGGACGTCGAGGTGCGATCTCGTCGATGGCCCTGGTCAGCCGGCCTTGCCAGGCCTCCACCAGGTCATCGAGGGAATCGCCAGGGGCCAGGGATCCCCTAGTGCCATTTGGAACCGTTCCGGGTCCATCAGGCTCCGGGGGCGAGCCAAAATAGGCTCTCCGCCCATACAGGGTTGGGGTGGCATCTCCACACGGGCCTTGAGGGCTAGGTGATCCGACCATGGTACCGCTTCTACCGCGATATCGTTCACCGAAATCCCGGACGCAAAGATCAGGTCTAACATGTGCCCGGCCTGGTGCGTGGGTGTCGTAACAAATTGAGAGAGTCCCAGTGTCCGCCATGGAAGACACTAGGTCCATCGCCTGAGTGGAGGCCGAGTCGTCGGCATGGACGTTGAAATCACCCAGGACCATAAGCCCTGGGTACTCCAACGCCCAGCCCGCCACAGCCTCCATCAGGGATGGTAAGGCGCTGGCCGGTGCGTTAGGCGGACGGTACACCAGCCAGATCGCCAACCCCTCTCCGACATCCCACGCTAAACCGGCACATTCAATGCCCTCAATCTTTGGGCCCGGGAGAGCCCGGAAGGAGTAACCCTCCCGTATGAATAATGCCACCCCTCCCCCCCGCCCGCTATTCCGTGATTGGTGGAAGACCGAGTAACCTGGGGGGGGTCATCTGGGAAAGAGCCACTGTCTCCCCATCTCGCACCCAGGTCTCGGTCACGCAAGCCAGGTCCACGTCCTGCTGGAGCAGGAACTCCCTGAGGGTCGCGGTCTTATTATTTACGGACCTGGCATTGCATAACACCAATGACGGAGACAGGCTATTCCTCTTGGCCCCACTACCTGTCACCGTTGGGATGGGAAGTAGACTGGAAGGGAGCCGAGCACCATGTTGTCTCCGTCCCCTTCCCAAATTTCCAAAATTTGACTTTATTAAGTTTGTTGTAAACCTTTGAAATTTCATAAACTTTTTTTTTTGGGGGGGGGGGATTAAAAAAAAAAAAGATTGCACAAAACATAGTAAATAATCCAGTGTCTTAGTCTGAGCATCCATTAGGATTCAGGATTTTGTTCTTTTGGACTGGTTTGAAACAGACTTTGGTCACATACTTAAATTGTGGTACCTTGTATTGTCTAATAAGCTTTATAAACCATATAAAATCATGGATGTTCACTATAAAGTAATTTCGCATAGTGTTAAGACATGCGTTAAGTACTGACGTTCTACAGTTTTGATGTTATTCTAATAAGAGATCTTTTGATATAATGTTTGTTGCTTGTTGAGAGTATATTTGTAGCATTTCAACGGAAACAATACAATTCAATGTTTTTACATAAGATAGTGGCTGCAATCACACATGCTAAATAATGCAGTTTCAATACACTTTCAATGCACTTTCCAACTGGATTTTACTGTGTAAACTGACAAAACTCAGTTTGAAAGTGGATTTAAAGTGGGTTGAAATTGCACTATTTAGCATGTGTGAGCACAGCCAGTATTTATTATTCTAAAATGCTAGGGTGGCTAAATTTGCTTAACTCAAGAGCCACAGAAAAAAAAACATCAGATGTTTGAGAGCTGCAAAGAAGGAAGAGAGGGAGGGAGGGAGGGAGGGAGGGAGGAAGGAAGGAAGGAAGGAAGGAAGGAAGGAAGGAAGGAAGGAAGGAAGGAAGGAAGGAAGGAAGGAAGGAAGGAAGAGAAGGAAGGAAAAAGGGAGGGAGGGAGGGAGGAAGGAGGGAGGGAGGGAGGGAGGGAGGGAGGAAGGAAGGAAGGAAGGAAGGAAGGAAGGAAGGAAGGAAGGAAGGAAGGAAGGAAGGAAGGAAGGGAGGGAGGGAGGGGAGGAAGGAAGGAAGGAGAAAATAGATGGGGAGAGGGTCACATACTTAAATTGTGGAGGGAGGAGGGAGGGAGGGAGGGAGGAAGGAAGGAAGGAAGGAAGGAAGGAAGGAAGGAAGGAAGGAAAGGAAGGAAGGAAGGAAGGAGGGAGGGAGGGAGGGAGAAAGGAAGGAGGGAAGGAGGGAGGAAGGAAGGAGGGAGGGAGGAGGAAGGAAGGAAGGAAGGAAGGAAGGAAGGAAGGAAGGAAGGAAGGAAGGAAGGAAGGAAGGAAGGAAGGAAGGAAGGAAGGAAGGAAGGAAGGAAGGAAGGAGAAAATAGATGGGGAGAGGGTCACATACTTAAATTGTGGTACCTTGTATTGTCTAATAAGCTTTATAAACACTATAAAATCATGGATGTTCACTATAAAGTAATTTCGCATAGTGTTAAGACATGCGTTAAGTACTGACGTTCTACCTGCATCCCCCACAACAGACACCCTGTGAGGTAGATGAAGATATTGGATTTATATCCCGCCCTCCACTCCGAAGAGTCTCAGAGCGGCTCACAATCTCCTTTCCCTTCCTCCCCCACAACAGACACCCTGTGAGGTAGATGAAGATATTGGATTTATATCCTGCCCTCCACTCTGAAGAGTCTCAGAGCGGCTCACAATCTCCTTTCCCTTCCTCCCCCACAACAGACACCCTGTGAGGTAGATGAAGATATTGGATTTATATCCCGCCCTCCACTCTGAAGAGTCTCAGAGCGGCTCACAATCTCCTTTCCCTCCCTCCCCCACAACAGACACCCTGTGAGGTAGATGAAGATATTGGATTTATATCCCACCCTCCACTCTGAAGAGTCTCAGAGCGGCTCACAATCTCTTTTCCCTCCCTCCCCCACAACAGACACCCTGTGAGGTAGATGAAGATATTGGATTTATATCACGCCCTTCACTCCGAAGAGTCTCAGAGTGGCTCACAATCTCCTTTACCTTCCTCCCCCACAACAGACACCCTGTGAGGTAGATGAAGATATTGGATTTATATCCCGCCCTCCACTCCGAAGAGTCTCAGAGCGGCTCACAATCTCCTTTCCCTTCCTCCCCCACAACAGACACCCTGTGAGGTAGATGAAGATATTGGATTTATATCCCGCCCTCCACTCTGAAGAGTCTCAGAGCGGCTCACAATCTCCTTTCCCTTCCTCCCCCACAACAGACACCCTGTGAGGTAGATGAAGATATTGGATTTATATCCCGCCCTCCACTCTGAAGAGTCTCAGAGCGGCTCACAATCTCCTTTCCCTTCCTCCCCCACAACAGACACCCTGTGAGGTAGATGAAGATATTGGATTTATATCCCGCCCTCCACTCTGAAGAGTCTCAGAGCGGCTCACAATCTCCTTTCCCTCCCTCCCCCACAACAGACACCCTGTGAGGTAGATGAAGATATTGGATTTATATCACGCCCTTCACTCCGAAGAGTCTCAGAGTGGCTCACAATCTCCTTTCCCTTCCTCCCCCACAACAGACACCCTGTGAGGTAGATGAAGATATTGGATTTATATCCCGCCCTCCACTCTGAAGAGTCTCAGAGCGGCTCACAATCTCCTTTCCCTCCCTCCCCCACAACAGACACCCTGTGAGGTAGATGAAGATATTGGATTTATATCCCGCCCTCCACTCCGAAGAGTCTCAGAGCGGCTCACAATCTCCTTTCCCTTCCTCCCCCACAACAGACACCCTGTGAGGTAGATGAAGATATTGGATTTATATCCCGCCCTCCACTCTGAAGAGTCTCAGAGCGGCTCACAATCTCCTTTCCCTCCCTCCCCCACAACAGACACCCTGTGAGGTAGATGAAGATATTGGATTTATATCACGCCCTTCACTCCGAAGAGTCTCAGAGTGGCTCACAATCTCCTTTACCTTCCTCCCCCACAACAGACACCCTGTGAGGTAGATGAAGATATTGGATTTATACCCCGCCCTCCACTCTGAAGAGTCTCAGAGCGGCTCACAATCTCCTTTACCTCCCCCCCCACACACACACACAACAGACACCCTGTGAGGTAGGTGGGGCTGAGAGAGCTCTCACAGAAACTGCCCTTTTAAGGACCGCTCTGCAAGAGCTATGGCTGGCCCAAGGCCATTTCAGCAGCTACAAGTGGAGGAGTGGGTGTTGTGCATGTGGACTAAGGTTGCATATAATGCATGGTGTTCCTGCATGGCTCATTGGAAACTTGAGAACTGAGCGTCGGACACTCAGGAACAATGGGCAGTAGGATCCAAATGCCTGCTGCCCTGCTCCAATCACAGGCCCCCTGGGGGTTTGAATGATCCAATGGCATCCCAGCGTGGGCACCTTGCAGTGTATATAGTTGGCCCCAGGGCTTTTTCGGTAGAAAGAGCCCAGCAGGAACGCATTCGCATATTAGGCCACAACCCCTGATATCACCATAGTTTCGCATAGGGCTTTTTGTAGAAAGAGCCCAGCAGGAATTTATTGTATATTAGACCACACCCCCTGACACCAAGACAGCCGGAACTGCGTTCCTGCTCAAAAAAGGCCCTAGTTGACCCCATTGGCCCAGTCAGTCAGTTTTCAAGTTCAGCCGTTACCGTGTTGTGTTTAAGGAAAGAGCTATGCTCACTGCAACCGCATCTCCTCCTTGCATTGAACTGACTATATTACAGTGGGGAATCAAACCCGGTTCTCCCAGATAAGAGAGCTCTGGCTGACCCAAGGCCATGCCAGCAGCTGCAAGCGGAGGAGTGTGGAATCAAACCCGGTTCTCCCAGATAAGAGAGCTCTGGCTGACCCAAGGCCATTCCAGCAGCTGCAAGTGGAGGAGTGGGGAATCAAACCCGGTTCTCCCAGATAAGAGAGCTCTGGCTGACCCAAGGCCATTCCAGCAGCTGCAAGTGGAGGAATGGGGAATCAAACCCGGTTCTCCCAGATAAGAGAGCTCAGGCTGACCCAAGGCCTTTCCAGCAGCTGCAAGGGGAGGAGTGGGGAATCAAACCCGGTTCTCCCAGATAAGAGAGCTACGGCTGACCCAAGGCCATTCCAGCAGCTGCAAGTGGAGGAGTGGGGAATCAAACCCGGTTCTCCCAGATAAGAGAGCTCTGGCTGACCCAAGGCCATTCCAGCAGCTGCAAGTGGAGGAGTGGGGAATCAAATTCGGTTCTCCCAGATAAGAGAGCTCTGGCTGACCCAAGGCCATTCCAGCAGCTGCAAGGGGAGGAGTGGGGAATCAAACCCGGTTCTCCCAGATAAGAGAGCTATGGCTGACCCAAGGCCATTCCAGCAGCTGCAAGGGGAGGAGTGGGGAATCAAACCCGGTTCTCCCAGATAAGAGAGCTCTGGCTGACCCAAGGCCATTCCAGCAGCTGCAAGTGGAGGAGTGGGGAATCAAATCCGGTTCTCCCAGATAAGAGAGCTATGGCTGACCCAAGGCCATTCCAGCAGCTGCAAGTGGAGGAGTGGGGAATCAAATCCGGTTCTCCCAGTTAAGAGAGCTATGGCTGACCTGAGGCCATTCCAGATGGTGCAAGTGGAGGAGGGGGGGAATCAAGCCCAGTTCTCCCAGATAAGAGTCCGCACACTTCACCACTACACCAAACTGCCTCTCAGCAGGCTTTATTCTTCGATATTCTTGGTAATTCTTTATTTTCTGCTATCCAGAACAGACAACCTGGCCTGCGATTTCCTAGATCTCCTTCGAACCTTTTTAAAAACATCAGCATCACATTTGCTACTTTCTAGAAGGGAGGGACGGTGGCTTAGTGGTAGAACCTCTGTTTGGTAAGCAGAAGGTCCCAGGTTCAATCCCCGGCATCTCCAACTAAAAAGGGTTCAGGCAAATAGAAGGAAAAACTTCAGCTTGAGACCCTGGAGAGACACAGGGAGGGACTGTGGCTCAGTGGTGGAGCATCTGCTGGGTAAGCAGAAGGTCCCAGCTTCAGTCCCCAGCATCTCCATCTAAAAAGGGTCCAGGCAAATAGGCGTGAAAAACCTCAGCTTGAGACCCTGGAGAGCCGCTGCCAGTCTGAGTAGACAATACTGACTTTGATGGACCGAGGGTCTGATTCAGTATAAGGCAGCTTCATATATTCGTATGTTCTAGTCCTCCAGAACAGAGGCTGATTGGAGTGACAAGTTACATATGCTGGTTAGTACAACAACAGTTTCGCATCTGAGTTCTTAAAATGCCTTTGGGCATATGCCATTTGGCCCAGAATCTTATTAGTTTTCAATTTGCCCAGTAGTCCTAAAACTGTCTCTCACATTTAATTTTGTGGCACCGTTCAAGCCCGCTGCTCTACTTTTCTGAGCCTCTGTGGGACGTGGGTTTCTTGTATTAAACCAAAAGCAAAGAATTCTCCAGACACTGTTCAAGTAAGATCAGAAGTGCTGGCCCTTCTTAAGAACATAAGAGAAGCCATGTTGGACCAGGCCAATGGCCCATCCAGTCCAACCCCCTGTGTCACACAGTGGCCAAAAAACCAGGCGCCATCAGGAGGTCTACCACAACTCCAGAAGCCCTCCAACTATGCCTCCCCAAGCACCAAGCACACAAAGCATCACTGCCCCAGGCATAAGAACATAAGAGAAGCCATGTTGGATCAGGACAATGGCCCATCCAGTCCAACCCTCTGTGACACACAGTGGCCAAAAATCCAGGCGCAATCAGGAGGTCCACCACAATTCCAGAAGCCCTCCAATTATGCCCCCCCCAAGCACCAAGCACACAAAGCATCACTGCCTCAGGCATAAGAACATAAGAGAAGCCATGTTGGATCAGGCCAGTGGCCCATCCAGTCCAACACTCTGTGTCACATAAGAACATAAGAGAAGCCCTGTTGGATCAGGCCAGTGGCCCCTCCAGTCCAACACTCTGTGTCACATAAGAACATAAGAGAAGCAATGTTGGATCAGGCCAGTGGCCCATCCAGTCCAACACTCTGTGTCACATAAGAACATAAGAGAAGCCCTGTTGGATCAGGCCAATGGCCCATCCAGTCCAACACTCTGTGTCACATAAGAACATAAGAGAAGCCCTGTTGGATCAGGCCAATGGCCCATCCAGTCCAACACTCTGTGTCACATAAGAACATAAGAGAAGCCATGTTGGATCAGGCCAGTGGCCCATTCAGTCCAACACTCTGTGTCACATAAGAACATAAGAGAAGCCCTGTTGGATCAGGCCAGTGGCCCATCCAGTCCAACACTCTGTGTCACATAAGAACATAAGACAAGCCATGTTGGATCAGGCCAATGGCCCATCCAGTCCAACACTCTCTGTGTCACATAAGAACATAAGAGAAGCCCTGTTGGATCAGGCCAGTGGCCCATCCAGTCCAACACTCTGTGTCACATAAGAACATAAGAGAAGCCATGTTGGATCAGGCCAATGGCCCATCCAGTCCAACACTCTGTCACACAGTGGCCAAAGAAACCCAGGTGCCATCAGGAGGTCCACCAGTGGGGCCAGGGGACACTAGAAGCCCTCCCACTGTTGCCCCGCAAGCACCAAGAATACACAGTATCACTGCCCCAGACAGAGAGTTCCATCAATACTCTGTGGCTAATAGCCACTGATGGACCTCTGCTCCATATAAGAGCATGGCCTGATCCAATATGGCTTCTCTTATGCACTTATGTATAATAGTTGGAGTTTTGCAAAATCTCTCTCCTTGAAGAAACTCCAACAATAATGCCATTAGAAACCACCTTCTAAAGCAGCCATCTTCTCCAGGGGAACTGACCCCTGTCGCCTGGAAATCATTTGTGATTCCAGGAAATCTCCAGGCCCCACCCGGAGGTTGACAACTTTATTTCAAGATCTCACTGCCCGCCCGATCAAGCTGATCTAATCTGGGAACTGAAAAGTGAGGCTGGACGGTTAGTTCTGGACGGTTTTGAGAGGAAGCAGGAAGTTGTCTGTACGACTCAGAGTGACTGGCTTGACCACAAGAAAGTTCCAAGAAACCGGTTGTGTCCAAAATGCCCAATGTGGGTTTGATTACTGGAGGATCTGAGTGGCTGGTAGAGCATCGGAATGAAAAATAGCTGGGATTCTTCCATCCCAGTAAGGCCAGATGCGTGGATGCTCACAGTTTTTTTCTCTGCAACGATGGAAAGTCACAACCATCGACTGCCAGATTCTGCTTCTGGAGCCTCCCGGAGAGCCAGTTTGGTGTAGTGGTGAAATGAGTGGACTCTTATGTGCGAGAATCGGGTTCGATTCCCCACTCCTCCACTTGCACCTGCTGGATTGGCCTTGGGTCAGTCATAGCTCTCGCAGGAGTTGTCCTTGAAAGGTCAGCTTCTGTCAGAGCTCTCTCAGTCCCACCCACCTCACAGGGTGTCTATTGTGGGGGAGGAAGGGAAAGAAGATTGTGAACCACTCTGAGATTCAGAGTGAAAGGCAGGGTATAAATCCAATATCATCTCCTTGAGAGCCAGTATGGTGTAGCGATTAAGTGTGCGGCCTCTTATCTGGGAGAACCGGGTTTGATTCCCCCCTCCAGCACTTGCACCTGCTGAAATGTCCTTGGGTCAGCCATAGCTCTGGCAGAGGTTGTCCTTGAAAGGGCAGTTGCTGTGAGAGCCCTCTCCAGCCCCACCCACCTAACAGGATGTCTCCTGTGGGGGAGGAAGGGAAAGGAGATTGTGAGCTGCTCTGAGACTCTTCAGAGTGGAGGGTGGGATATAAATCCAATATCTTCATCTACCTCACGGGGTGTGTGTTGTGGCGGGGGGGGGAAGGGAAAGGAGATTGTGAGCCGCTCTGAGACTCTTCGGAGTGGAGGGCGGGATATAAATCCAATATCTTCATCTACCTCACAGGGTGTCTGTTGTGGGGGGTGTGGAAGGTAAAGAAGATTGTGAGCCGCTCTGAGACTCTTCGGAGTGGAGGGCGGGATATAAATCCAATATCTTCATCTACCTCACAGGGTGTGTGTTGTGGCGGGGGGGGGGGAAGGGAAAGGAGATTGTGAGCCGCTCTGAGACTCTTCGGAGTGGAGGGCGGGATATAAATCCAATATCTTCATCTACCTCACAGGGTGTCTGTTGTGGGGGAGGAAGGGAAAGGAGATTGTGAGCCGCTCTGAGACTCTTCGGAGTGGAGGGCGGGATATAAATCCAATATCTTCATCTACCTCACAGGGTGTCTGTTGTGGGGGAGGAAGGGAAAGGAGATTGTGAGCCGCTCTGAGACTCTTCGGAGTGGAGGGCGGGATATAAATCCTATATCTTCATCTACCTCACAGGGTGTCTGTTGTGGGGGAGGAAGGGAAAGGAGATTGTGAGCCGCTCTGAGACTCTTCGGAGTGGAGGGCGGGATATAAATCCAATATCTTCATCTACCTCACAGGGTGGCTGTTGTGGGGGAGGAAGGGAAAGGAGATTGTGAGCCGCTCTGAGACTCTTTGGAGTGGAGGGCGGGATATAAATCCAATATCTTCATCTACCTCACAGGGTGTCTGTTGTGAGGGAGGAAGGGAAAGGAGATTGTGAGTCGCTCTGAGACTCTTCGGAGTGGAGGGCGGGATATAAATCCAATATCTTCATTTACCTCACAGGGTGTCTGTTGTGAGGGAGGAAGGGAAAGGAGATTGTGAGCCCCTCTGAGATTCGGAGTGGAGGAAAGGAAAGGTCCCCTGTGCATGCACCAGTCCTTTCCGACTCTGGGGTGACGTTGCTTTCACAGCGTTTTCACGGCAGACTTTTTACGGGGTAGTTTGCCCTTGCCTTCCCCAGTCATCTATGCTTTCCCCCCAGCAAGCTGGGGACTCCTTCGACCAACCTCGGAAGGATGGAAGGCTGAGTCAACCTTGAGCCGGCTACCTGAAAACCCAGCTTTCACCGGGGATCAAACTCAGGTCGTGAGGGAAGTGTGGCCTAATATGTAAAAAAAGCCCGGGGGGGGGGGGCCTCAGCATGGGACAATGTCATAGAGTCCACCTCCCAAAGTAGCCGTTTTCTTCTGGGGAGCTGAGCTCTGCCAGCTGAGATCAGTTGTAAAAGCAGGGAATCTCCAGGCCCCACCTGTAAGCTGGCAACCCTATCCAATAAGTTATACCTTCAGGCTAAGACTGATTTTACTGTTCCTTTACCTGTTCCTAAAATTTCCCTGCTTCCCAAGGCAGGATGGGCTTCTACTGGTGGCCATCTTGAGCAAGGCATTGTGGTACGTGAGATACTGGGCTAAAGACAGGTGGTGTCTCACAGGGCCGGCACTAAGGGATCTGCCGCTAGAGGCAGACCCCACGCCGCGCCCCCCCCCTCCATCTCCCTTTTGTTTTTTTGCGCGCGCCGTAATGACATCACTAAAAGTGACATCATCATAAGGGGGACTGGTGCCACTTGGCCGCTTTCAACCCAAAGGCAGCTGGCCGGCATTTAAAATACTGCGCTCTAGAGTGCCGGCGCATTGTTTCTGCTTGTTGAGGGGCTGAAGATTTTCTCCAACCCCTCAAGAGGCAGAAACAAGCGCCCCCAAAGAGCCGGCGCCCGAGGCAGCTGCGGAATGTTGCCTAATAGACGCGCCGGCTCTGGTGGCTCAGACAGTGCACAAACTAGCAAACCCCAGGACATGGGTTTCCTTCCAGTTTGGTGTAATGGTTAAGTGCGTGGACTCTTATCCGGGAGAACCAGGTTTGATTCCCCACTCTCCAGCTGTTGGGTGACCTTGGGTTAGTCACAGTTCTCACAAAGCTGTTCTCTCGAGACCAGTTCTTTAAAAGCTCTCCTCGGCCCCATCTACCTCACAGGCAAATGTTCCTTCTAAGTTGCAGAGTCTTGTGAACAAAAATTCTACTTTATGAGTTACTGGCATTTAAGTTGTGAGCTCCTGGCATTAAAGTTGTGAGCTACAGTATCAATTAGTGTGCCTGGGGTCATCCTTCCTGAGCTAAGACAAAAATGTGTGAGCTGGAGGCTAAAAATCTGTGAGCTAGCTCATGCTAACTCAGCTTAGAGGGAACACTGCTCACAGGGTGTCCTGCTGTGGGGAGAGGAAGGAAAAGCAAGATCCCGCTGTGAGAGGAAAGTAAGATCCCGCCTGTT